>NC_090439.1:1171928610-1172228610 GCF_031143425.1 Pleurodeles waltl | reverse complement strand
CTTAGATCGGCACAATGCAAGCACTAGCAGTGCAAGCTTCCTTCATACACGGAACAGGCATACCACAAGCAGCAGCAATGCCCGCTTCCTTCATACATGGAACAGGCACAACACAAGCGGCAGCAGTGCAAGCTTCCTTCACACACAGGACAGGCACACCACAAGTGGCAGCAGTGCAAGATTCCTTCGTACACAGAACAGGCACACCACAAGCACCAGCAGTGCAAGCTTCCTTCATACATGGAACTGGCACAACACAAGCACCAGCAGTGCAAGCTTCCTTCATACTTGGATCTGGCACAACGCAAGCACTAGCAGTGCAAGCTTCCTTTATACACGGAACAGGCATACCACAAGGAGCATCAATGCCCGCTTCCTTCATACACAGAACAGGCACACCATGAACACCAGCAGTGCAAGCTTCCTTACCACACAGAACAGGCACCACACGAGTCGCAGTAGTGTAAGCCACACACACACACACTCTCTCTCTCTCACACACACACACACACTCTCATACACACTCACACATACATATCATTTGTTTTAAAGCAGTGATAAAGGCTGGCTTTACTAATCCACTCAGCCATCCACAAAAATACAGATCTGTTGGTTGCAGCAGGCACATCAACCCTCTGTGCTACTTTATGGCGAGTCAAAACCGCCACTAAAGAAAACTCTGATCTCCATCTCACATGCAGAAACATTAATCACAGGAGTTATCTTGACTTTTTATTGCTGCTTGAAAGCTGGAGGCACAAGGAACTCTGCAGCAAGTCCTTTTAAATAGTACCACAAACGTTTCCTACAGCAAGCACACATGCATGCAGTCCCCCCACCAGAGAGGTTTTAAGGCAGGGTGGGCTCTGGCCAAGGGCACCATCCTTTCAGGGGTCCCCCTGGTAGAGCCAGCTCTGTTCTGCAGAGTCCTGCCCTGATGGCCTTGAGTCATTCTTAAATGGATTGTTTTCATTACGGTCTCCCGTAATTTATTTCCAATGTGATTGATGTGTGAGTCTATTACAGACATTTTTCAGAGAAAAGCTGTGTTTAAGTTTCATGCAGCATCTATGTGAGGGGGCACAGAGATTATTAGTGAACGCTGCTGGGTGACAATATTGAAAAAAAACACTTCACTGAATCTCTGATTATTAGTTGTAAACACATTTAGAATTTCGACCAGTGCGCCTGTGCACTGTCAGTGACCTGGCGAAAGAGGGGACGAAAGCTGATAATGAATCATACATTTAAAGCTGTTCCAAACAGGCCCCCCAAAATACTTTTGACCCAGGGCCCCCCAAAGTCCTTAAAATGTCCCTGTCACCCACACCTTCGAAAACACATTTACAGTGTGCCTTTCCTTAACAGTTCGAAACTGCCCTTATATTAAAACGGGAGGCATTTCTTTTAGCTATCTGATTGGCTAATCTGGGCCAGTTTTATATTTCTTGGAGCAGAGCTTAATTTGAGCCGGTGGTTCCCGGTGCGGTGCACCTGCACTTATTTTTGGGGGCCGCAACTTATTTTTCTGCATTAGGCAACTACTGTGACCAAAGATACATATGGGGAAGGCGGGGCAAAGAAAGACGGAAAATCGTTACAAAGGGAGAAATCCGAAAGCTGCAAGAGTGAGCTGTGGGGGCAGGGAGTGGCTGTAAATGGATTAAAGAGGCCCGAGGTGGCTTCAGCATTACACTGCATCAGTGTTCCGTGCCCCACATTTCAGAGGAGAGCGCTGGGCACGGCACGTTTTTATTTACAAATTAACTACTGTCTCGGACCCTGATCACGGTTGAAGTATCACCTAAACGTGCTGATCCAGAGACCTTTAAAGAGAGCGCTGCGTCCCTACAGAGTGCCTGGAATGTAACAGCGCTTTCTGCAGTCAAACCTTGTACCGCGTCACGGAGACCAATGCCGAGAGTCACAGCGGCCAGAAATGTTTCTTGTTTCTTTTATCAGACAACTATTTCTCTCCAAGCATCGCCAGCAGCGATGGCAACATTTTCACGCCCAGTAGAACTGGACGAGTGGGAGCCGTCGCCCGCGGTACATTGTCTCTTCTCTCAGTGGATGAAAGGCCGGCAATGGGAACAGAGCAGGTTTCGGGCTGCATGCCCCCCCTTACTTCTGTGAAAGTTAGCGGCCCTGGGGTGCGGGGTCCAAAGGCCTTTTCAAGGCTTGGAGAGGAGGATGGTGTGGCCCCATGGGCGTAGGAAGTGTGGGGGACGCGGGGATATGTCCCCCTCAGATGTTGGAGTGAAGGAGACATCGGGGACAAGGGGACAGAAGAATTTTCCCTTCTCTTCTGTAATTCAGGGCCATTAGCGCATGAAAGCGCGACCTATACTGGCCCTGCGCTTGACCTGTGACCTGCCCCCAGGACACTCGCCCTCCGCCCCTTTGTTGTGTTGCCAAGTATCTCCCTTCCTTTTTAGGGTGGAGCCTGTGTTGCATGCGCTCGCGCATGCGTAACGCAGGGAGACTCTTTTGTATTTAGAAAAGGGCTCGGAGCCCTGTCAACTTCACGTCAGTGCTTTTTATTGGTTCGTGGGCTTCCCTAATAAATCTGCTTGCTTTCATTAGTCGAAGGCACGCATATGTCATGCCTTTTCCGGTGGCTAGCCCTCCTCGAGCGCAGCGACCAAGTACAGAAAACATGCGAGGCTCGCTGTTATCCATCAGGCTCGTGGACTTTTTTTTCTCTAATTTACGAGCGCGATCTCGCTTGGCAGAAGTCGAGCGCTTTACAGACTTGAATTCACTTTTTCGGGTTGTGTACATAAATGCACTTTTGCCCGATAGGTGAAAAGTCGGGTTAAGAGTTTACAACGCGATCAGCTCTAACATGAGCAAACGCGAGACCCGTCGCATTGTAAATGCTTGTTAAGTCCAGTGCTGTGTTGCAGAGTATCTCCTTTTCTAAAAACAGTGTTGTTGAGTTACTGTGAGACATGAGCCGGGTAGGCTTTAGCGCGCTAGTGGCACCCTGTGCGCCAATGTTTGTTAGGGCCCCCCTTTCTGTCGCCTCTCTCTCACTCTCTTTTCTCCTCTGTCTCCAGCTTGCCTGCCCCAGTGCTAATTATTGTCCCCTAAATTGACATCCTGACCCCCCAACATTTCTGTCCCCTGTCTCTCCCTCAGCCTTCCTGGTATTTGTGAAAGCCCGCTCTGAAGGCCAAGGGCTGTCTGTAAATCTCATTTCCTGCCAATGGCCTGTGGATGGAAGCCAGCACTGGGGCAACTCACAGGCTTTACAGGACTTCACAGGCCGTGGTGGACCAGAGCCTGGCACTGCTGGATAGACGGCGGAGAGACCAGCACACAGCACGGGTCCCAGGAAGAGCCAGATGGCCTGGGAGATGGACAGGACTAGGTGAGGGAGCAGGGCCGGCTCTAGGCCGATGCAACCGGTGCCGCTGCACCGGGTGCTGACTTAGGATGGGGGTGCTGTGTTTGCAAGTATATTGTGGCTTTAAAAGCAACTGCTGGGTGTTCCTTGCCACCAACAGTTTCAGGCAACAATAAAAATCTCAAGATAAATCCGGTGATTAATGGTGTTCCTGGAGAGATATTGAAGTTTTGTGTAATCAGAGTTTTGACTCATCATAACGTACAGGGTTACTATGCCTCCTACAAAGAACGTCTATATGCAGATCACAAAGTGTATATAATGTGAATAGGTCAGTGGGTTACTGCTTTTGTCAGATGCAGGAAAGAACCCTCTTTTTGGCATGGTTACCCCACTTTTTGCCTGCTGTCAGTATGTTTTGACTGTGTTCCCTGGGATCCTGCTAACCAGGACCCCAGTGCTCTCTCCCATTAAATTTGGTTGCTTGGACCACACACACCTCACATTTGGCGTACTGGTGCCCCTTATAATTCCCTAGTATATGGTACCCAGGTACCCCGGGCATTGGGAGATCAGGGGTTCCCCATGGGCTGCAGCATGTATTATGTATTATGCCACCCATAGGAGCCCATGTAAACTGTGTCTGCAGGCCTGCCATTGCAGCCTGCGTGGAAAGGTGCATGCACCAGGTCACTGTGAGTCACCTCTATGGCAGGCCCTCCTAGCCCAGAGGGCAGGGTGCAGGTACCTGTGTGTGAGAGGTTCCCCCACAAACTCCAGCTCCATTTTCCTGGACCTCGTGAGTGCGGGGACACCATTTTACGCGTGCACTGGACATAGGTCACCACTTATGTCCAGCTACATAATGGCAACCCCGAAACCTGGGCATGTTTGCTAACAAACATGTCAGAATCATACGCCAATCCTGTTGTCAGTATTGATTGTATGATTCCATGTACTTTGGGGGCTCCTTAGAGGATCCCCAGCATTGCTCCTATCAGCTTTCTAGGATTTTCTGGGCAGCCCACGCTGCTGCCACCCCTCAGACAGATTTCTGCCCTCCTTCTGCTGCTTGAGCAGGCTCATGCCCAGAAAGGCAGAACAAAGGATTTCCTTTGGAAGAGGGAGGCAACAGCCTCTCCCTTTGGAAAGAGGCGTTACACGGCTTGGGAGGGGTCGCGCCTCCACCCTACTCTCTGTCCATTCATGGTCACCCAGTACCTGTACTTCTTAGTGTTCTCAGGCACAGGGACCAAGCTACTGGCATGCTCTGAAGGGAACATTTGGTGCCCTCCTTGTATAAACCAGGCTGTACCAGTTCAGGGACCTCAGCCCCTACTCTGGTACGAAACTGGACAATGGAAATGGGCGTAACCACTCCCCTGTCCATCACCACCCCAGGGGTGGTGCCTGGAGCTCCTCCAGGTGGCCACTTGATTCTGCCATCTTGAACCCAAGGTGGGCAGAGGCCTCTGTGAGCATCTGAGTGGCCAGGTCAGGCAGGTGACGTCACCGCCCCCTCCTAGGTGGTCACCCTGCTAGGTGACCAATCCCCCTTTCTGGGCTATTTAGGGTTTCCCTCTTGGGTGGGTCCTCAGATTCAATGTGCAAGATTCCAGCAGGACTCCTCTGCAACGTTTACTTTGACTTCTGGCCACTGGAACCGCAACTGGACTTCACAGGAACCTACAATCTGCAACTCCAGCAACGACTGTAAGTGAGTCCCTCATATAGTACATATTTTACAACAATGTATAATGTCTCAGAATTTTCATTGAACTTAACGAAAATAAATATCTTCACTTCATAAATCTCCAGTTTGTTTAGATATTGTTAATAGCACAACACGAGAACTCTTTCATGTCAATATGTGCACAGAGTAATGCTCTGTAAGGGAAACTTTAGATTGTTGCACATTGTATGTTAACAGGCCTTTGCTTTAACCCAAAACATATTTCAAACGTGTGTGTGCAACTCACACTAGTTACACTCAGTCTTTACTTCATTTATATGAAGTACTGATTGCACTTAAAACTTCAGTAGTAGCTAAATCTTTAACATACGGAATCAACTTTATCTCCAGCTCTGCACTGTTTCTATTCCATATAAACCGACATGTACACATGATCAGTTTATGTAGTACATGTTTAATTAATGTAGGTTTGACAATGCCAACAGTGATGAAACCAATTATGTCATTTGATATATCATCAGTGATGTAATCAAGATGTCATGTAAGATGGAATGCGTAAGGCTGAGGTTATAGTTGGCTCAGTGAACTATAACTGGTGTAATTCAGTGATGTTGTAGTCTAAATGTTCATTTATGGGATATTTCAACATATGACCATGCAGGCACTTTAACGTTTGTTTCTTCAGTGAATATATGTTTTTAAGACTACAGTCTAGTTATTTTATGTAAGCACACGTCTTTGTAATTTATGCTTTGTGTGATTCTGTGCCGCTTAGTACTTGTTTAGTTATTTCAGATGATGCGCTGGTTTTCTGGGGTAAATTGGACGGCAGCATCCTGGAGGATGTCATCAGTAATGGTACAAGTGATGTCATTGAACATGTCATGAGTGATGTAATATGAGGGAACATAAGCAGTGCGTGGTGGGGGCAACTTATAGGCAGCGGACTATAACCGGTGAATTTCAGTGTTTTGTTGTGCGGAGCGGCGCTGAGGCCTGGTGGCCGCGAACTGGGAGGCCTTGGCGGGCTCTGCCTCTAGGGCCCGGGTGGCCTTTGCTGGGCCTGGGCCTGGTAGTGGAGCCCGGATGTGAGGAGGTGGCGGCGGAGAAGAAGGGAAGGCTTGCCTCTGGGCTTCCAGCAGAGGGACCTGGTTTGGTTGGAGTGAGGCCCCCGGTCGACGGCACAATCGGCCCGCGGTGAACTCCTCAGAGACGGGGGAGGAGGAAGGAACTTGGTTGGCCCGGTGTTCGGGCAAGATGGCAGCAATGTGAGTCTGCGGCCTAGCGTGGAGTGTGGAACAAGAAGCTTCGCTTACCTGACCTAGTGAGCAGCGAATAGTCCGAGGAGGTCACGGGCGCAAGAGAAGAGCCGGGCGCCTGGGCGGGCTCACGACAGGGCGGTCGAGGCCTGGGGCTGACGTCCGGTACAGGAGTGGCAGTATCATGGCATCCTCTAAATCCAAGCGGGATCAGTCGGTGAGGGACATGCTGACTAGATCCCAGCCAGCGAAAAGCGGTTCTGCTGAAGGGTCTGCGGCGATAAGGAGGTGTGATGATCGAGGGGAGGTGGATGACGACGGTGAGGCCCCAGTCACCAAAGGCTTTCTCTCCTCCCTGTTTGATTCACTCAGGAGCGATCTGCAGGAGCTCCGGAGGGATATTTCCTAGGAGATGAAGGAGCTGCATGCAGAGGTCACTTCCCTAGGGGATAGAGTGGCGAACGTAGAGGATGGTGAGATCTCTCGAGGGGAGGAGGTTGAACGTATGCAACAGGAGATACTATGTCTTCGCGAGCAGCAGGACCTTCTTCAGATTACGGTGGAAGACTTGGAGAACCAGTCACGACGGCATAACATACGCATCAGGGGGCCCCAATAGGAGCGGAGAAGGAGGACATTGGGGAGTTCGTCACAGCGTTGTTCCGCTCAGTCCTGGGTCCTGATGAATCAAGAGAGATTACGTTGGACCGCGTTCATCGAGTGGGCTGCCCTGGGGGGCCTGGAGGCCGTCCGCCTGATATATTAACGTGCGTCCACAACTATGGGCTAAAAGAAAACATTCTACAGAGAACCCAAAACTTGTCACATGTACAGTTCCGTGAGCATAAGTTGCAGCTGTTTCAGGATCTCTCGCTGCGGACTTTGCAAAGACGGAGAGACTTTAAACCTATAACAGAACATTTGCGGGCCCACTCGACGTCCTATTCCTTGGGCCACCCCTTCCGTCTTATGTTCCGATGGGAGGACTAGTGGCATCAGGTGAAATCGGTGTCCGAAGTGAGAAGGATCCTGCAGCTGGAAGAGAATGACCTAGAGCCCGCGGTAACTGTGGAGGAGGATGGTGGGGGTCACCCGCGGTGGCGGCAGAAGGAGAGGAAGAGAAGGCAACGGCGGCCTACCACGACGGAGCAGGCGCTGGGAAGACAATCAATACTGTGTAGCTTGGCTGCCGGGACTAACGCCTAGCCGATGGGCAGCTGAGAACTGCCGCTGTGATTTGGGGTCGTGTAAGTTTTTGCTGGGGTCTTTGACCATACTGGAGAGGCCCGGGTGGAGGAGCCGCTGGATCCCATGTGATGAATCTGGATGGATCTACTGGCCCGATTACACTTTTCCTCTCTAGAGTTGTGTGTCAGGGGACTTATATGTTCTAAGCACCTGTTGCGCATTATGGTTGTGTGTAGGAGTGCTTCTACTGGAATTTCTATAGCTTCTGACCTTGCTTGCTATCCCTGTGTGGAGGACCGCTCCAATGTTGGCTCTGGTATGTGGCCTTTGTTAGTTGTGCCTGCTGTAGAGCGTAACTGGTCTACTACTATATGTCCTTTAAGTGTCTAAGCTTGAATGTTCGGGGACTTAATAGCCCAGCAAAGAGATTAGCGATATTGTCTGGTCTTGAGCAATCCGGGAGTCATGTCTGTCTCCTACAGGAAACACATTTGGTGGCCAAGGATACGTATAGAATGCGTTCAAAGTGGTTTCCTAGGCAATTCTGGTCCTCAGCCCCAATGAAACATGAAAGGGTGGCAATACTTTTGTCGAAGTCCTTCCCTGGAGAGGTGATTGCCAAGCTTCTTGAGGTGCAGGGTAGGTTCCTGGCGCTCAGAGTGCGGGTGGGGACTTTCCTCTTCACTATTGCAACATTGTATGCATCTAACATGCAACAGGAAACCTTTATGAGGCAGGCCATTTCCCCAGTGCTCAACACCCCTGACAGAGCTATTCTCATAGGGGGAGACTTTAACCTGGTAATGGACAATGAGATGGATAGGTCTGGGCATCGCTATGGGCAGACTAGTGCGCTGACAGCAGTGGGGAAGCAGTGGCTAGCTGAGTGTGGTTTGGAGGATGTTTGGAGGAGGGAGCATCCAACGCTTCTGGACTATTACTTCTATTCTGCGGCCTCGAAAACATATACACGTATTGATTTTTTCCTGGCCTCAATCGAGCCCCGGGCCTTGACAGACCACGCACCTATTATCCTGGAGGCGAGTCTTGACATGGGGCGTGTGGGAAGTCCGAGCTGGCCCTTTAGAGACACTATACTTCAGAGTAGAGTAGCGGAGGAGACGCTGAGACATGCGATAGTGGACTACCTTAGCATTAATGATGATGGAGGAGTTAGCATAGAGACCTTATGGGAGGCCCTAAAGGTGGTTGTACGAGGGGAAGGGATTTCGCTAGCAGCTAAAGATAATAAAGCACGGAAGGAACAGAGAGTAGTGCTTGAGCAAAAAGTGGCGGCCCTAGAGTGTTCTCATAAATATACTGGTGCACCTAGAGTGTGGAGGGACCTGGAGAGGACGCGTCAGCAGCTGAAACGGCTGGATTGGGATAGGGGAGAATATGCGATAGTGAGGCTTAAACACAAATACTACATTGGGAGTAACAGATGTGAGAAGCTTTTTGCTCACCGGCTGAGGGCACAGCACTCCGCGGCGGCCACAAAGGTGATACGCTCCCCTTCTAATGGGGAGGTGCGTGTGGACGACTAAATAGCAGAGGTGTTTGCTGAGTACTACAGGGGGCTATATTCCGTGGATGTGAGGTGTGATGCGGATCCTGCTGCCTTTCTCGCAGATAGCACAATTACCCCACTTGGAGAGCATGAGGCGTCCTCATTGGACCAGCCGATAAGAGTAGATGAGGTTATCTTGGCGATATCCCATCTAAAGAATGGGAAGTCGCCTGGCCCTGACAGCTTTACGGCACTCTTTTATAAAACATTCTGTCCAGAGTTGGCCCCGGTTTTGGCGAGGCGCTTCAACTCCTTTCGGGTGTCCGTGGCTCTTGCGCCTAGCATGCTGGAGGCTACATTACGGTTATTCACAAACCCAGGAAGGATCCGGAAGATTGTGCCTCATATAGACCTATCTCGCTTCTGAATATAGACGCCAAGTTGTTTACTGGTATACTAGCTCACCGCCTCAATCCCTATATGCTGGGCCTTATAGACCCGGATCAGGCGGGCTTTATACCCCACCGGCAGTCTGGAGATAATACAAATCGCCTTCTGCATTTAATAGACAAAACTGGCAGATCGCGCAAGGAAGCGCTCCTTCTTTCTATCGATGCAGAGAAGGCGTTTGATAGAGTCCATTGACCTTATCTCTTTCAAGTGTTGGAGCGCTATGGGTTGGGACCGGGGTTCAGGACCTGGATTCAATGCATTTATCACTCGCCCAAGGCTACCGTATGAGTTAATGGAACCCTGTCCTTGCCATTTTCGGTTGGTCGTGGAACATGACAGGGATGTCCGCTCTCCCCGCTGCTATTTGTGTTGTACATGGAACCCTTTGCTCAGCGCCTCCGTGATAACCCCCTGGTTACTCGCGTCAAATTTGGGGGCGAACATCACCTCATTAGTCTCTATGCGGATGATGTGATCCTTACCCTCGCGGAGCCCATGATATCGCTTCCGGCTCTGATGGTAGCCCTGGAGGAGATTGGGCAGGTCTCTGGATTCCGTGTGAATATGCAGAAGTCGCAGGTCCTTTACTTGTCCATGTCTCCCGACCATGCAGAGGACCTGAGGGCCCGATACCCCTTTATATGGTCGACATCACAGGTACCCTATTTGGGTATTGAACTGGGGACCTCTGCAGTGAAGACGGCGAGCTTGAATTATGCCACTTTAACTCGGGAGGTTCTGCGAGACCTTGGGAGCTGGGGGAAGCATAACCTTTCTTGGCTAGGCAGGGTGGCGGCGGTGAAAATGACTGTGCTGCTGCGCATACTTTATGTCTTTCAGGCACTCCCCCTGACTCCTCCGTCTCGCACGATAGCGACCCTACAGGCCGCGATTTTGAAGTTCATCTGGGATGGTCGGCGGGCGCGGATCCCTGGAATGTTTTATACCGCCCTAGGGGGTAGGGGGGACTGACTGTTCCCTGCCTGCTGCGGTATTTCCAGACAGCCCAGCTGTGCTTTCTTCTAGAGTGGAGTAGGCCGCTTTCTGAGAAACATTGGTGTTTTATGGATCAGGCAGTGGCGGGTCTCATATTTGGAAGGAGCCCTGGCTTTGATGTTGACACAGGGTGCGTGGACTATATTCCTCCCCGATCACGGGAGCAACAATGCGTGTATGGGATGCAGTGGCGTGACGGCAGGGGCTCACAACGTTTCCATCCCCTATGTCACCAATAGGTGAGAACCCTGACTTTCCACCCGGCCTACAGGTAGAGAGGTTCCGTCGTTGGTATGATGGGGGCTGTAAGAGGATGGGGAGTCTTTTTGATGAGAATGGAGTGATCCCTTTTGATCAGATGCGGGAGACGTATCGATTGACCGAAGCGGATAGACTATTGTATTATCAGGTACGACACTGGGCCCTTATGCCTGCGAATAGGGCCTTGGTAGATAGGCCACTAACCCCATTTGAGAGGTGGATATTCACAAAGAAGGATGATAAACGGGTGATATCGGAGCTTTATCGGTTCCTGCAGGGTGGGGAGCGACCGCCTAAGACTAGGGGTCAGAGGAGATGGGAGAAAGAACTGGAGAGGGAGCTCACGGAGGAGGAGTGGGACAATATTCATTATAGAACTCATCATACGGCCCATAGTGCTGCGGGGAGAGAGAAGGCATATAAGATAACTTCCTACTGGTACTTTACTCCAGCAAGGATAAATGCATAAGACCCGGGTAAGTCAGGCCTTTGCTGGAGAGGGTGCGGTAACACTGGCACTCTGGTACATCTGCTTTGGCATTGTCCCAAACTACAGCGATATTGGATGAGTATATTAGATGACATCGATAAGGTGTTTCATACAGAGATTCCCAATCCTATTACGTTTCCCCTTCGCTCGTTGAAGGGACGGCAGATGGCACTGGCTCTTAATGCTGCCCTACAGACAATTCTTGCCCTATGGGGCTCCGATAGGTTGCCGACGTATGGGTCTTGGCTCCAGAAGTTGTGGTTCATTCTGGCGATGGAAAAGCTTACTTTGGCTTCCAAGCAGAGAGTGGGTGACATTTCTACGTTGTGGAGACATTTCTTTCAGATCTTATCTACAGAATTCACTGAGCTGACGTGTCCAACATACCTAAGAGTTTTGGGACTGACCCGAGAGGTTTAATAGGATGATATGAGCTAGGGCTCTGAGGATGGCGGGGATGATAATATGAATGGAGTGGTGAAGGGTAAGGACAAGAGGGTGGCAAAGCATGTAGGCGAAGAAGCACAAATGTTTTTTCCTTTTTATGTTTGTCTGGGTGTGAGCACTGTGAGATCCGATTTGGGGTGCCCTTCCGGTCCTGAGGTCAATATGAGTCATAGTAGGTAAGGGAGATGTTCTCCCTCAATGGAAGAATGGATACGGGTGTATAACGGTCAACGCATGTTCAGGGTCTATGGGGCATGTCGCTCCTGAAATGATTGGAGGATAATTACAGTGCTTTGTATTGTTTTTCATGTTAAAATGTCAATAAACAGATTTGGGCCTATATTTATACTTTTTTTGCGCCGCATTTGCGTCGTTTTGTGACGCAAAAACGGCGCAAACTTGCAAAATACCATTGTATTTTGTAGGTTTGCGCCGTTTTGCGTCAAAAAGCGGCACAAATGCGGCGCTAAAAAAAGTAAAGTATAAATACGGGCCTTGATCCATAAACTTTAATTTTTCTATGAACTTCTAATTTCTTTTACATAAAGTAAGATATCATACCAGATGTAAGAATTCCGTCATTTTAACCTTTGTTTTTTCAGTGAATCTATAGCTAAGTGCCCCCAGGCACTTCCTCGGTTATGTACAGTCCCTCACTGGTTCCTGCCGATCCACACATATTCATGTGCACCCTCGATCAGTCCCTCAGTTACGTATGGGACCCTCAGTGGTCACTTCCATTCAGTCAGATCAGTATGAGATCCTCTCTTCACCCAGCTGTAGGTGCTGCCTGATTCCTAATGTGTTTGTGATGCTACTCACAGGGCTGTGACACACCCAGGTTCCCAGTCACTACTCTGTGTGGGTGATGCTAAATACCTGTACATGGTGTGAAGGATGCAGCTGACAGGAGAGGTCACTATTTGAGAAATGTGAGTGCCTTTCTTCTTCCCAGAAGTTCACATTCCTCTGTGACAGGTGAACTGGGCACTCCTTTGGAGTGTGCGTAGAAATGTCATGGGGAGCATCATTCAGAAGGGGGTGCAGCAACAGAGCCAACCAGTTACAGATTGCTGTGCCTCCCACACCTCCCCATGGCCCTATCTTGGTGCAGGGTGTCTATAAAAAACCCAGGAGGCCTGTCCCCATTGACATACTCCAGCCACAGCACCTGTTGCTCTCACTGCATCACTTCTGCTCACTGTTACTTCCAGGGCAGACACAGGAAGCACTTTAACCCAGGTCATGAGTGGGCACAGCCGGGCCCTGCTGGGAGTGCTCTTGGCCGTCTGCATTGGGATCACAGCAGGACAGACCACGGAAGGTAAGGCAGACTTCTCATTTAGTGGGACAAGAACCTTTCTGGGGGTGGGAGGTGGTGATAATATGCAATTGGTCAGAACTATCTCTAGTCTGCAGGACTGTATTACTGATTGGGACAGTACCAGCACCTCTCTGTAGGCTGTAATACTGTGATACTTAATGAACAAGTACCAACACCTCTCTGTAGGCCTGTACTGCTCAGCGGCCAAATATCAGCCCATCTGTAAGCCATACAACCTACAAACAAGTACCTGCACCTCTCTGTAGGCTGTACCACTTAATGAACACGTATCAGCACCTCTCTGTAGACTGTAATCCTGTAGTACTTAATGGACAAGTGCCAGCCCCTCCCTGTAGGCTGTAGTACTTAACGAGCAAGTACCAGCACCTTACTGTACACTGTACTACTTAATGAACAAGTACCAGCGCCTTACTGTACACTGTACTACTTAATGAACAAGTACCAGCGCCTCTCTGTAGGCTGTAATACTGTGATAGTTAATGAACAAGTACCAACACCTCTTTGTAGGCTGTAATACTGTGATACTTAATGAACAAGTACCAGCCTCTCCCTGTAGGCTGTAGTACTTAACGAGCAAGTACCAGCACCTTACTGTACACTGTACTACTTAATGAACAAGTACCAGCGCCTTACTGTACACTGTACTACTTAATGAACAAGTACCAGCGCCTCTCTGTAGGCTGTAATACTGTGATAGTTAATGAACAAGTACCAACACCTCTTTGTAGGCTGTAATACTGTGATACTTAATGAACAAGTACCAGCCTCTCCCTGTAGGCTGTAGTACTTAACGAGCAAGTACCAGCACCTTACTGTACACTGTACTACTTAATGAACAAGTACCAGCGCCTCTCTGTAGGCTGTAATACTGTGATACTTAATGAACAAGTACCAACACCTCTTTGTAGGCTGTAATACTGTGATACTTAATGAACAAGTACCAGCCTCTCCCTGTAGGCTGTACTACTTAATGAACAAGTACCAGCACCTTACTGTACACTGTACTACTTAATGAACAAGTACCAGCGCCTCTCTGTAGGCTGTAATACTGTGATACTTAATGAACAAGTACCAACACCTCTTTGTAGGCTGTAATACTGTGATACTTAATGAACAAGTACCAGCGCCTCTCTGTAGGCTGTAATACTGTGATACTTAATGAACAAGTACCAGCCTCTCCCTGTAGGCTGTACTACTTAATGAACAAGTACCAGCACCTTACTGTACACTGTACTACTTAATGAACAAGTACCAGCGCCTCTCTGTAGGCTGTAATACTGTATTACAGTGTGGGAAAAAGCTGGCGCGACCCGGAAGTCAACAAAAGGGCACAGGCTACCATTGGGTACACACGATCACGTGTGCCATGAAAAGTAAAAGTAAAGACAGACTGAGTGAACCCGAGTCCCGTAATAGTCACTGAAAACAGACTACGGGAAGCTAGTGTACACCCTAATATAAATGCAAATAGATAGTGAAGGCCAGCCGCCACATAAGTGTTATTAACAACAATGCCCATAAAAACAAACTGTATTAATTTGGTAGGAATGTCAAAGTGACTGGTAATGACATGATGAATCAAGGCTAGAAGACGAAACAACTGAAGTTAGTCCCTGAGTATCTGGGAATAACAGCTTGTGGAATGGAAATCACTCTCATAATTAGGGGTGCTACGTACTCAGTCCAAAAGCCAACGCTGCCCCACACTCATCACTGAAATCTCTAGTAGAGATGACTCAAAGAGCCTGCAACAATACGTCAGAAAAACAAGGGGGGGGGGGGGTAATTTAAACAAGTGCAAGGCAGGGGTGGGAGTTTAAAGGAGTGACGTTAGGGCTCCAAAAGTAAAATAAAAAATGGTCCTAAAACAGAAATTAGCCCAGTCAGAAAGGTGTCAATCACTTATTCATCCCAGTCATGGTCTGGAAGGTGATCAACGGGTGAACTGCAGCCAAGGAATGTCGTCATTGAGCCCGTGGATATGAGCCCCCAATTTAAATATCCAAAGTTGCTCGGATTCGAAAAGAGAACTGTGATTACTACTGACATGCCTCGGGGAGTAAAGGACTACCCACCATATATCATCTGGGCTATGGTGGAGTTCCAAAAAGTGTGCACTAAATTTAGTGGTAATACGACCGCACCTGATGTTACTGCGGTGTTCATTGATCCTTAATTTGACCGGTCTGATGGTCATGCCAATGTAACGTAAGGCACAAGGGCACTTAATCATGTAAATACAGTTACATGTGTTACAATTGGTGTGTTTGACAAGTTGCCATGTGCCCAACAGTTCCAGGTATAAGGTGTGCAAACGTCGGGTCAAAGGGCAGACATTACACTGACCACGAGGATAGTGTCCTGTAACGGACGGGAAGCCCCACAAGGTTGTTTGTTTCATATCTCCCGAATGTGTGAGAGGGCGAGTATGTACCACTATATCTCTAATACTGCTTGTCCTTTTAAAAGCAAACAGAGGTTTAGGAATACGTGTGCCTCCACTCTCTAAGATCAGCCATCTTTTATTAATCAGTTTCTTAATGTTGTTAGACAATGGGGTGAAGGTGGACACACAAGTCAGTCGGTCATCAGGTGCCTTGGGAATGGTTGTCAGGAGTGCTTCTCTGTTATTGTTCCTGGCTCTCTTGCGTGCAGTATTGACAACCTGGAGAGGATAGTGTCTCTAACGCAATTTCATGACAAGGTCATCTGCCTGTTCTTCGAAAAGTTGGATGTTACTGCAGTTACGTCGTAATCGTAAAAAATGTCCGTAAGGTAAATTTTCTCATAGTGCTCTATGGTGATGACTGTCAAAAAGTAGCAGGCTGTTAAGATCTGTTGTTTTGTGATATGTACATGTTGTCAGTTTGCCCTTGTCAATTGTAATCATCAGGTCCAGAAAATTAATCTGTGTTGAAGAGACCATGGAGGTAAACTTCAGATAGGGGTCAAGACTGTTGATCCAGTTGATAAAAGGTTCAACCGCTAAACCAATTTTTACGATTACGACGTAACTGCAGTAACATCCAACTTTTCGAAGAACAGGCAGATGAACTTGACACCAGCACATGCTCCCCAGCAATCCTGGTGCTGCTTACATGCTGAACATAGCATGTAAGCAGAGCCAGGATTGGTCTGAGCGGCAGTGACTACCGCTCAGGCACAAGCCTGGGGTCTGTGCTGTTTCTCCAGCCTGGCTGTACACACAGCCAAGCTGGAGAAACCTGAGTGCGCCTCGGACTGCCGGCCAAACACACATGCGCACTTAGTGCACTCTCCCCTCCTCCCACCTCTCCGTGGCCCAGCCCCGCCCCTCCCTGCAGTGCTGAACCAGAAGAAGAAAAAAAAAAAAAAAGAAAACTATTGTTTTATTTTTGTGCTTCTGGCTCAGCCAGTGGGGCAATACTCCTTTGCCACACCGAAAAAGCTGCCGCTGCTGTGTTCGACAAAATCTCCAGGATCCATTGACAGTTTCACATGGTCCCTGAGACAACCTTCTGCTCTCCTGGGGGAAGGTAAAAACAACTCTGACGAAATCAAAAATGGATCTGCTGTGGGATGAGATGCAATCTCTTTCTGGCGGAATGGCTAAAAGTATGGGTGAGCACGAAAGGCAAAGTTAAAAAGGGAAGGCTTTAAAGTGCATTCGATGATCAAACGAGGAATGGGCAGCTCTGTTGTGTAGGCAGACAGGCTGGCAGCTTGGGCAGAGAGAGAAAAGCTGTGGCCAAAATGTTTGTTCAAGAGGAGTGTCACCCCTGGTAGCCATACCTCTAGTTGGTCTAGGGAGCTCCGCATGCCAAGAAAAGGGATCTGCCATGTCGGGAGAGGGCAGAACAGTGCATTCTGGGCCAGCAAGATCTTACAGTTCACAGGTGGCTGTCACTAGGCACACCCCCCCAAAAAATATCATTTAATACAGGTCTGTAGAAAAGTGAAAACAAAATAAAATCAAGTCTGCAAAACAGAAGACAACACGTTCGCCAAATGAAGGAGAAAAAGAACCCCCCAACAGACTCCTGTAACAACCAAGGAAGGTATGAAGAGAACTCCATGTAGCTGCAGCACAGACATATTTCAAGGAAGCCCCCAAAATGAGGTCCACGAAACAGACACACTTTGAGTAGACTGACCCTGAACAAGGTGAGGAACCGGAAGCTGACCAATCACATCAGCCCTCAGATCAAAGACTTAATCCACTGAGAGGGAGAAGACGTGGCAGGACGTGAACCTTTATTGGGCAAATGAAAAATGACAAACAAGGCATCTACTTTACGAAAAGCAGAGGTCTGTTTCAATGAAATTGATAATGCCCTATGCAGATCTAAAGTGCTTTATGTCTCCTCATCTGAGGAAGGGGATGGAAACAACACAGGAAGGACAATATCCTTATCAGTGTGAAAACTAGACAAAACCTTAGGCAGAAAAGCAGAACTAGGTCCTAGAATGACTTTTTCCTCCAGAAACCTAAGAAATGGACCCACTGACAAAAGCACACCAATCTCACAAACCCCTCTACCTGAACATATAGCTACAAGAAGCACCACCTTCTCATTGTGAAAGTACAAATTCACTGATTGCAAAGGCTCAAAAGGCAGAGATGTGAGAGCTTTAAGGACCAATGGTAAATCCCACGAAGGGGCAGGAAATCAAATAGGGGGCACTGAAGAAAAAACTACGCAATTGCATTGAAGTAAAATGAGCTAGTCTAGCCACCCCATCTCCCCTAGCCTTCTGGATTTCAGTCCACTGAGCCCTTATGGTAGAAACAGCAAGGCCAGGCACAAAACCTTCATACAAGAAGTCAAGAATCCTCATGGGATCACCCTTAAGAGGACCTAAATCACATGCCAAACAACACTTTTCACAATTTTCCGAGTGGCGGCCATAAGACTTCTGTGTAGCAGGACGACAGGCCAAGTAAATTGAATCCGCTACTTCCTAGAACAACCCTGCTGAAAAAGAGCTAACCCTTCAACAACCAGCTGTCAGGCTCAGACGCCTGAGGACAGCTGTTGAGAGCAATGGAAGGGACAAGGGGAGGGCTGAAGGGGAAACACGCAGGCAGGAGAGACTGCTAGAAGCAATATCTGAGAGTACCAAGGCCTCCTCATCCATCTTAGAGCCACCAGAATGTAAGGCATGGGCCGCCCTGACTTTCTGCAATACAATACAAGAGACCGGACAGCCATCTGGATGACAGAGCATCCCTGCCCATGCTAACGGTGAGGGGACGAATGAACTGAACTAGGGCACATGTGCATTTTCCTCTGCTGCAAAAAGGTCCAACCTTGGAACCCCAAACCTGATAATCAGCTGCTGAAAAAACTTGGGATTGGGACACAGGAGCACGGATGATGGAAACCTCCGACTCTACTGGTCTGCAGGCCCATTCTACCTCCCCGGAAGATAAACAGCCCTCAGGGATGGGAGATTGAACTCTGACCCCAAACAGATCCCCTATGCCAGCTAACAAAGAGCAGGAGCTATCCTCCCCTGTCATCCTCCTCCCTCCGGCCCCCCACGGGGATTCAAGTAATGTGCTCAGAGGCCTAATGGCATAAAAATGAAAAGAAAACAAGAGTGGGAAGACAAAATGTTTGGGGGGTGTTCACTTCAAAGGCATCAGGTCTAACAGTGGCCCAAAAGCCCTTACAGATCCAAAAGAATCTCCCTCTAGAAGGCACTGGAGCTGGCAGTTTTTTTTATCCCCTGCAGGCTTTCTATATCATTGTTTCCAACTGATCCCCAAACAGAGTGTAAAGATCTCCAGCCAGGTTCACACTGTTCTGTCTTCTATGGCATGGGTTCCCCTCAAAGCACACACCACCCACTAAACCGCATCACATTTAAGCGCAAAAACAAAACACCTTGAGGTACTTAACAATGAAACTAAAGAGCTCCTGAGTAAAAAGTAAAGCAGGAAGAAATGACAACAAGGACAAGTGCCTTGTGAATTGCTACCTTGAAACATTATTATTAGAAGCAAAGGGTTGGCTGGCTGGCAATCTTTAGGTTACCATGACCCTCCCATCATCTGATGTTCCTCTATAGCTTTCACTATCTAAGAAACAATACTTTTACCTGGAGTGGAGACAGTGAGTCCTCTTCAATGGCTTGTGGACATTTCACTGCTGGACATACAAAGATGGACACTATTCTCAGGTGTCTGAATGTCATCTACATCTTCTTTTGAATTCCTGGCTCCCTCCTCCTCCATCACACAGTATACCTTTTTCTTTGAAGAGTGGCCTCATGTTGCTGTTATTGGTATACCACGACCCACAACGTCAGGCATGTCAATGGGCAGCGGCGTTTTACCAGGAGTAGCAGCCCATCAATGACTTCAAAATATTCTCATTCTTTGGAAGAAGATGTCGGACTGGAAAACTCAGCATCCCCAACAAGAGCCAAGGGGTGGTCCAGCAGATCCTTCCATAAGCCCACTTGGCTTCATTCAGACAGGGGAGTGACAGGCTTCGTATTACCCACCAACCTCCACATTTACTGTGGATGTGTGATGGTTTTCATACACCTTGAACTGAGAACCCTAAGCCTACCCTTCCTTCACCAAGACACTGCACATATGAGAAGGTGAGATAATCTTTACAGCATACGAGTTTCACAGACCTACCATCCAAGCTGAGCAATAGTGAAGAACCTCCTACACCAAACAGAATCACATTAATATAGCCAGGCACAGTCAATAGGAGCCTTTAGAGACATTTACTCGCAAAGATAATAGTTTGTAATGTTTAGCAGCCACTATTATCAAGACAAACCATATGACCCTGGTATTTTTGTATCCATATAGGTTCTGTGGTCCAACTCCCCTTTCCTTGACGGATGACTCGCTTGCAAATCATTTACCTTGCTCTCCACTCATTTGGTTCAGGTGCTGGGTAGCTGCTGTCCATGCTCTTGACATGGTATTTTCCTTTTTGGTGTGTTATGTTGTGTTATGTGTACCTGTAGACATGCAAGAGTGTCCTGGTGCTGAGCAGGTCTTTATGCCTAGCCCTCCCTATGGTAGATTGGTTAATTGAAAAGCCAGGTTCTTCAGCTTCTTGTGGAATGCAAGAAGGGAGGTAGAGGCTCTGATGTTGAGTAGGAGATCGGTCCATGTTTTAGGAGCGTTTAAGAGAATGCACGTCCTCCTGACTAAGTTCTATAGACACGTGGGATGAGTGCGAGTAAGAATCTTGCGGAGAGGAGGTGTCTGGGTAGTTGGTGGAAAGAGGTGTGACTGTGTATGAAGGTGGGCCCTGAGTTGTGTAGTGCCTTGAATATTTGTGTGAGGAGACTGAATTGAGTGTGTTTGTTTATTGGGAGCCAGTGTAGTTCCCTGAGGTGTGGTGTTGTATGATGTGAGTTCTGCGTGGGAGGTTGAGGATGAGTCTGACTGCCAAGTTCTGGCAGGTTTGTAGTCTTCTAGTGGGTTGCTTGGGGATCCCAGTGTAGATGGTGCCCGTAGTTCAACTAGCTAGTGATTAGGGCATGTGTGACAGTTTTTCTAATGTTGCTTGGAGCCATTTGAAGATCTTCCTAAGTATGTCCAGGGTGTGGAAGCAGGGTGCAGTGAAAGCACTGACTTGTGATGTCAATAATTGTGTTTGCTGTCAATAATTATTTGAGGTTCCTGGCATAGGTGCTGGGTGTGGGTCCAAGTTCAGCCAGCCTCCAGTTGGAGTCCCATGCTGACGTGCTCTTGCCGAAGATCACTGCTTCTGTCTTGCTGGAGTTGAGCTTGAGACAGTTGTGTTTCATCCAGTTAGACACTACAGTCATGCAGGTAGAAAACTTGTTTCTTGTGTTGGAGGTCTTGTCCGGGAAGAAGAGTATTTCGTTTACATAGGAGAGGATGTTGATGTTGTGTGTGCGGATGACATTGGCCTGATGGAACACGGATGTGTTGAATAGGGTGGGACTGAGCAATGGGCTTTGAGGCACTCTGTAGATGAGCTTGCGGGCATCTGAGATGTAAGTTGCCGGGCTGACAACTTGTGTTCTATCCTTTAGGAAGAAGCAGTTCTATTTGGTAAGAAGAAGCAGGTCCAGCAGAGTGTAGGTCCTAGGATGCAAATCTTGTGCAGGCGGCTGATGAGGATGGGGTGTAACACCATCTCAAATGCTACAGAGAGGCCCAGAAGAATCAGGGCTGCTGTGTCTCCTCTGTCAAGTATCATGTGGATGTCATCAGTGGCAGAGATGAGTGTTGTTTCTGAATTGTGATTGGGCCTGAATCCAGACTGCGTGGGGTCAAGGAGTTGGTGGTTGCTAAGGTGGTCAATGAGGCGTCGGTTGAGTAGTTTTCATACGACCTTTGCCAGGTATGGTAGGAGGGAGATGAGTCTGTATTTGGAAAACATAGCTGGGTCAGTGGATGGTTTCTTGACTAACAGCATGATGGTGGCATGTTTCTTGGTGTCTGGAAAGGTGGCTGAGTTGTTGGAGGTGTTGAGGGGGGATGTTAGTTCTTTGCAGATTGGTAGGAGTCCTTTGGCGAAGGCATGGTGGGGGCAAGGTTCAGATGGAATCCCCAAGTGGATGGTCAGGGTCATCCATTGGGCATGATGGGAAGTTGAGTTGAGACAGTGACGGCATCTGGTTGAGGGTTGAAGTTGTTGTATCTGGAGGTAATTTCTGCTACAGAAGAATTCCAAGAGCTTGTTGCAAAGGTCTTGTGAGGAGGTGATGTTGCTGGATGTTGAAGAAGGCGTATGCGGTCAAATATTTGATGATGGCAAAGGTTTCCTTGCTGCTGTAAGTGCGAGTGTCCATGCGATCTGCAAGAGCAGTGCACATGGTGTCCATATCTGCTGGGGATGGCATCAGCCTGAATCCTTCTGTGTACCAGCTGGCCTGTCTTTGAGCTCTTTCCATTGGGTTGGACATGAGGTGAGCCAATGTGTCAGTGCATGCAATGATCCAGCTGTTCAGGTATTTTATGTTTACAGCAAGTCATTGGTGTGCTCAAAGCTGGCAAAAGCCCCCTTCTTTTCTGAGATGCCAGCTGGGGCAGGCAATTCCAGTGGTGGCAGGTCTGTGATAGCCTGGCAGGAGTAGGCTAAAACTGACAAGGGTGCGGTCTGTCCAAGCCATAGTTGCTGGCTTGTCGACTCTGATGTTGCTGACAGGGGGGGGGGAGAATCGGGACCAATAGGTGTCTGGTTGTGTGGGTCGGTAAAGTAACGTGCTGAGTGGGGCCATGTTATCTGAGGATTTCGAGAGGGGCTGCAGAGTTTGGGTTGGAGCCATCTTCTAGGTGAAAGTTAATGTCTCCAAGAAGGGTGAAGGTGCTTGCACTGATGATGAGGGGTGTGGTGAAGTCCGTGATGTTGCTGCATATTTGGTGCAGGTGGTCTGTATATGAGCGTTACGAGCATTCTGTTCAGAGAGAAATTGGCTGTGATGCATATCTTAAACATGAGGTGTTACATGTAGCTGGTGGAGGTGTCCCTCTAGGTGGTGTCGCTGATGGTATCTTTGCATATGATCACAACTCCACCTCTGGGGTGACAGTCTTGTCTAATGATGTTGTAACTGCTGTAGCGATGTCCGGTGGTTGGGTTTAACAAGGTTTCTGTAAGAGGCAGCAGGTTAGGAGCATGGTTGTACAGTAGATCCTATTTTTCTGTGGCTTGCTTGGTGAGCTAGTGGGTGTTGAGGAGCATACATGTTAGTGTGGCATGTTGTTTGTGTCGTTTTTGATCTTTATGAGAGGGTGGCTGGTTTGTGTAAGTGTGGGCGAGTGGGGTACTTGGTGTTGTTGGTGCATGAGTGGTGGGTGTGTGGCTGGTGTGGGAGTGTGCATAAGAACTTGCAGGATGTGCATGTCAATGCTCCTTCTGTGTTATGTGGTGCGGTGTGTAGCATTGAGGTGGCCGGGGTTAAGAGCATGGAGGAACACAGCATGGTATTGGTGAGTATAGAGAGAGGGCACTGTCTAGGCTGGAATAGCTACAGATGGAATAAAATAGGTCTTTGGAGGAAAGAGGAGCTCAGGATTTCATGGGCAGAAGACCAAAGATGTCACTTAGTGTGCCGATGGTTGAAGGAAAATCCTGTGATGTAGCTTCCTGTGCAGATGGATGATGGGAAGTCCAGTGATGTCAGTTCCTAGGCAAATGGCAATGGGAAATAAAATCCTCTTACTTGGCTTCTTCTATTAAAAGTGATTTTGGTGGGAACCCAGCGGTGTCAATTCCTGTGTAGACACATGATCGGAAATCCAGTATTGTCACTTCCTGTACAGATGGGCAATTGGAAAGAACAAACAGTTTATTCTTAATCGCAACAATCAACTTGTCAAAGACATTGTTTCCTAAGCATCAGTGTGTACCTTTCTCGTGATTCTTCCAGCAGCTCATTCTTAGTCCTGACGATCGGCTAGGCCAGAGCATTATGTAACAATCATTGGTGTAGGGTTTGATCAAAATTCCAAGCGGAACCTTGGACTTGTGTTGCACTCACTGGACTGTAATTTAGTTTTCTAGATTCCTAGCAGGGTCAAGACATTGTGTAGCGAACTTCAGCACCTGTACTTAGCCTGATTCAATTCGCTCCTGTCTGAGCTGTGCTCAGCTGCATCCTGGCCATTTTGGTAGCATGCAGTGCTTTAAATGGAAAAATAGAAGTGCAGGTATTCTGTGATAGAGTACCTGCTTGTTTCCAAGAAGTGCCGGTACTCTCCAATTAAAAGTATTACGTTTATCTTGAGATATGCCGGTACTCTCCCTCTCAAAATAAAAAAGTGCCGGTACTCAGTACCGGAGAGTACCGGCCCATTTAAAGCACTGGTAGCATGAAATGCCCAGTCACAACCATGCCGAGCCACATAGTCTCATTGCACACGTATTGATACCCACCCTTACCCCGACAGATGTCAACAGCTTTGGATGCTACTACCAGCTAGTTGCAAGCAGTTTTGGCTCCACAACAGACTCAGACCCATATTTATACTTCATGATGCAAAACTGCACAAACGCAGTTTTGCATCAAAAAGTATAGCGCCGGCTTGCATCACTCCAGAGCGCGAACCGGGTGCCAAATTTATGGAATCCCGCAAGCCGACGCTCAGCTTAGGCTAGAGTCAGAAAAAAGGACGTTAGCCAGGTGGGGGTGGCAGTACAGGGGAAGGGCTTTTGCCTTAAAAATTACGCTGGACTGGTTAGAGGCAAAAAAAGATGGCGTTAACCAGCCTAGCATCATTTCCTGACGCAAAACCATCCATACCACATGACTCCTGTCTTATAAAAGACAGGAGCCATGCCCACCACCCCAATGCCCAGCACAGGGGACTAGTGTTCCCTGGGCATGGCCATTGCACCCAGTGCCATGCAGGGGGCCCCAATTCAGGACCCCCAATGCCACTTAATTAAAAAAAATATATACTTACCTATACTTACCTGGGATGGGGCCCCCATCCTCTGGTGTTGGTGGGAGTGTTCCTGGGGCTTGAGGCGGGCACCTCTGGGCCCATTCCATGGTGTTTGACCATGGTGCTGTTCACAGGTCCCCTAACGCCTGGTCTGACCCAGTTGTTAAATAATGGCGCTAAACAGGCTTAGCACCATTATTTAGGCCCGTCTAAGGCGCTAGGGGCTTTGAGTCATTTTTTTGCCCGCAAATGCCTACCTTGCATCTCATTGACGCAAGGTGGGTTCACTCATCCAAAAAATGATGTTAACTCCAATATTTTGACACTAGACGAGTCTAGCTCCAAATATAAATATGGAGTTAAGTTTGCACTGAATTTGCGTGAAACAAATGATGCAAATTCAGTGCAAACAGAGTATAAATATGCCCCTCAGTTCCTTGAGTTCCATGCAAATCAAGACAGCTAGGCCTTCCTCTGTGCCCTCCGTTCAGCGCAGCTCCACTCCATAAGGGTACATCAGGAAGTTGTCTTCCTGCCAGAGAACAGCGCCAGCGCTTCTGTATTTGGTCTAGGCTCAGATCCAGCCCTAGCAGCAGCGTGTCTCTATTGGTCTAGGCTTACACCCAGCCATAGCAACAGAGTCTGTATTGGTCTAGGTTTAGACCCAGTGCTAGCAACAGAGCTTCTGTATTGGTCTAGGTTTAGACCCAGTGCTAGCAACAGAGCTTCTGTATTGGTCTAGGCTTGGTCTCAGCCATAGCAACAGAGTCTGTATTGGTCTAGGCTTGGTCCCAGCCCTAGCAAGAGAGTATTTGCTGGTGCAGCAGAGATGCTTCCAAGTATCAGACACAAACACAAAACAGTTTTTAAGAATCACTACATATTCAGTTCAAAATTGCCCTTAACACGAAAAGCCCCATTAAATGCCCATTCAGTTGCCAACCCAGAGCAGGGCACGTATTGGAGGGTGACTGGCAGACACCAAATTGTCAAAGGAATATGGCCCTGATTCTAACCCCGGCATTCTGACCGCGGCGCTTTGGCCGCGGTCAGAAAGGGTAAACCGGCGGTCTCCCGCCGGTTTACCGCTGCCCTCAGAATCCCCCATGGCGGCGCAGCTTGCTGCGCCGCCATGGGGGATTCTGACCCCCCCCTACCGCCATCCTGTTCATGGCGGGAAAGCCGCCATGAACAGGATGGCGGTAGGGGGGGGTCCCGGGGCCCCTGGGGGCCCCTGCCGTGCCCATGCCAATGGCATGGGCACGGCAGGGGCCCCCGTAAGAGGGCCCCGCAAGGTATTTCAGTGTCTGCCTTGCAGACACTGAAATACGCGACGGGTGCTACTGCACCCGTCGCACCTTCCCACTCCGCCGGCTCGATTACGAGCCGGCATCCTCGTGGGAAGGGAGTTTTTCCCTGGGCTGGCGGGCGGTCTTTTGGAGACCGCCCGCCAGCCCAGGGAGAAACTCATAATACCCTCCGCGGTCTTCTGACCGCGGAGCGGTATTATGGGGGCGGAATTCTGGCGGGCGGCCTCCGCCGCCCGCCAGGATTAGAATCACCCCCTATGTGTGTGTTCCAAGAGTGACTGTGCAGCCTCTTTGAGCAGAGTCCCTCTCTGAATTCTAGACTGCTCCAAACTCAATGCAGAATGCTGAGCCACAGATGTGTATTCCACAAGTCACAGAGTGGACACTCCAAGCCCAAATAGATTCTTGTCAGACATATCTGGAGCACAGCTGCCCAGGCAACCAAGCCAGTCCTGGTCAAACCCTTCGTGTTGCCTAAATGTGACTGTGAATTCCCTAACACCTACCTAAAGTCAGACCTTCATCTTGTTCAGCAGTGTGAATGTCCTTTCAGAGAACACATACTAAACAGCACACAGGCACACAAGCATGTTACATGCAGCACACACTCCACACAGCCACAAACTGAGGAAAATGAAGAAGTTCAGATCTGAAGGCCTGAACCGATTTTCCACCAGAAGGAGGACCACTCTCGCAGAGACAAGTGAGCACCCTTGCAGGATGAAACCAGAAACTACTGTTGCTCCATACCCTGGTGAGCTGTCAGTAGCCACCCTTCAGTAGGAGCAATGGTACACAAGGAATGTACCCTCTGGCCAGTAGAGGTTTGTGGTCTGATGAGATGAACATTAACAAAGAGCAAGGCAGGGCAGAAACCTCCAAACATCCCTCCATCCCTCCATGCACCTTCTGCAGGTCAAAGGGTCTTTGACACAGTCAGATAGTGTACGACTTGTCGCTCTTAAAAGGACAGCTGTCCCTGTGTTCTAAGTAGCTGTATAAAATGTATTATTGTTTTCATCACCACCCCCAAAAGGGGAGGCCGTTGAGATTGATGGTTTTCCTGGAAATACCTGGAGTCTCTTAGATAACAATGCTTCCGCTCTGTAAGAAATGAAATGGCAAAGCTGATTTGTTTGAAACATAGTTTAGAAATAGTATAAACTGTCCAGTTATTGCTGAACAACATGGTTCATGTTAAGACAGCATGGGGGGTAAGTACCGTTTCAGTTATTGCCACTGCACATGCCCAGGATGGAGGTGAGACATCACCCATTGAGTTGGACGAATGGAGTCCAGAAGGAGGATTCATCCCAGCCAAGTGGAGAATGGCCCTGCTGTCCATACAGCTGGAAGGCAGGGTGGGCTGTGCTTAGAAGAGGAGGGAAAGGCCCCTCTGTAGAGAGTGATAAGTCAGATTGTTTCAGGTGCTTTCTGATCTCTCAGAGCCAGGAAGGAAGATGTTGCTAATCTGTATGTGGTGTGCATTGCCGATGTTTGAAGGTACATTTTCTCATAGTTGTGATAAATAAGGTCAGGGTTATGGATTCTTCACATTGTGAAACTCTGATTTCCCTTCCGCTGGTTTGTTTGTGGCTTAACAGTACAATCATCTGCAGGATCAATTGTTTTCACCATTTTAAAATATACCTAGAATGGGCTTTGCCTTTACCCAGAGGAGTATCACTCTGCCACATCTTGCTATTGGCTGTTTGGTGTATTATTCCACCTCATATGTAGAGCTTGCAATACTTTCTCATTGTAATGCACGTGGACTATTTTTTTGTCTGAAAAGTACACCGGGTCATCATACATGAAATAGTTTTTTTCATAGACGCATTACATCCCGAAAGCAATTTTTCTTAATCTGGTTTCAAACAGCAGGCTTTTTTAATGTTCTACTCAGAGCTTAGAATGCAAGCCAGACCTGTTGGTGAGGCTAATGCTTGATAAACACTCTGGAGCCTTCTGACCTGTACCAACCTCTCTAGAAATGAAACTGAAACCATCTGGTTCATTACAGCAATAACATTCATTGTCTACGGAGAGCTTTAGTCTCCTAGTTTCTTTGGATGGAGAAGGTAGGATCTGGCTTTACTGTTTCAGGCTTCCAGTAATTGGAATAAGGATCTCAACCTTACCTGAAAGAAAACTGTCCATTAGACACAGCCTGTAGACCTTTTTCTCAACTAGGCTTTATGTAACAATGTTGTTATCTGAGTCTTATAATATATTTTTCAGATATGTCTCTAATTCAAAACAAGCCACATGTGGCTATAACTGAATGTGGCACTTTGGAATTTCATCTCTTCATCCTTCCCTTCTTACTTATGTCTTCCAGCCCTCTCTTGGTCTCTGTTTTCATTCTTCTATTCTTACATCCATCTCTTTGGCTATTTCTCCTGTTCTCTCCTCCATTCTTCTTTCATTTAAAATGTTCTTGTGTGCACAGCCATCCTCTGCCCTTCCTCTCCTCCCCACATTGCTGCTGCACAGTCACATCAAACCATCAGAAAGACTTTGACACATTCACATGGCCTATGTGTTCTTCTGAAGTTAGCAGGTCTATTCTTTCAATGATCTATGAGGAGGATGTTTATACAGTATTATATTTTCTTTTATAACTAGAAATATTGGTTCCTGATTTTTGGAACATTGATATCCCTGAAAACGCAAGCACCTCGTCAGAAAATACTGCTCCCACAGGTAACCTTATATTTGTTCTTCATGGGATATAAAGTTGCATAGATAATATGTATAACAGTTGGTGTAAACCTGTAAGCATGTTGGCATCAAAACAGCTCATGCAGTGGCCCAGATTTACAAGGCCTCAGTGACACTCCAGTGGTGCTTTTCAGTGCACCATATTTACAAGGAGGAATTAAGCCTCTTTTTGTGGCTTAACGCCTCCTTGTAAATACGGCCCTCCTGATACAGATTTCTGTGTCAGAGCGGCGTGAAATGGGTAGTGCTGTGGGCGTTCCACCACAACACGCATTGCTTTTGACGCTGCCCCAGATTTACAAGAAGGCGTAAATCTGAGGCAGCGCCAAAAACTAACACCACCTCATGGGTGACGTTATCATGGCACAACGAGGAGGAATACTTTTATTCCTCCTGTTTTTTTTTATCTTTTTATGTGTGCTGCATACTGCAGCACACATAGAAGGAGCAAAAGGCCATGAATGATTGTTTATGTACAGGAACAATCTATCCCTTCAACACAAACACCCTTGCACTATGGTGCAAGGATGCCTGTGTTGGCACAGGCAGCTTAATTCAGTGTTGGCACAGGGCGAAACACAGGGGTGCGCTGTATTCCTGTAAATACGGCGCATCCCTGCATTTCAAAAGTGGCACAGTGTGGCGCTATATGTGGCACAGCACCGCGTTGTGCCACTTTGTCAGAAATCTGGACCAGTGTTTCTTAAACTATGGGTTGCGACCCACTGGTGTGTGATAAGCCGATTTTTGATTGGTCACGAAAGTCCAAGCAATAAATAAAGATGCCTTTAAATTCTGTAATTATTTTGTCATATTTGCTGCCCTTCAAAGACTGAGGTTAAAGATCAGGCTATGTGTTAGACCTGTCCTGACCTACATCCAGAAAGCAATCATTTTTCCGTTGTTTTCATTCATCAGACATTTGTAATGTCTTATTCAGAATAAAAAATGAAAGTCTCACCTTTTGGTGTGGCTAATGCTTAATAAACATGCTTGAGCCTTCTGTCACCTGTACCCACTTTTCTTAAAATTAATTTGAAACCTTCTGGTCCATCACAGCAATACCATTATTCGACCACAGGAGCGCTTCAGTCACCGAGGGTCTCATTATGAAATCCCGCCGTGTTCAGGCTGGCGGCCTAAACACAGACCGCCAGCCCGTAGAGGACCCCGCTGGCCAAATAATCAACATTCCGCTGGGCCTGGACATTGCCGATGGCTCCACATGGAGCCGTCGTCAATGTAGCAGTGCGGCGGGTGCAGCAGCACCCGTTGCGCATATCACTGCCTGTAAATTGGGCAGTGACATGCGTGACAGGGCTGTACACGGGGCCCCCATTCCGCCAGCCTTTTCCTGGCTGGGGAAACCGCCAGGGAAAGGCTGGTGGACACAGGTTCTTCATCCGGTGGGCAGCGCTGGTTGCAGTGCTGCCCCGTCGGATAAGGAACTCTGCCATTGTCAGGCTGGCGGCAGTAGCCTGGCGGTGGCGGAGTCCCGCCTGTGGCGATCCAGCAATGAACATAATATGGCGGTCCAGACCGACATGCCGGTGGCAGTAATTACCTCCACCTCCGGCATGGCGGCCTGGACCGCCTATGTTCATAATGACCGCCCTAGTTTCTTTAGATGGAGGAGCTGGGGTTGGCTTTTATGTTTCAAGCTGCAAGTGATTGGAACAACTTTCTGAATGAATGATCTCAGATTGGCAGAAAGAAAGCTGTCCTTTAGAACAGCCTGGAGACCTTCTTCTCATCTAGGCATTGTTACAACATTCTTCTGTGCTTCTTATGTTATTTAGTTCAGATTTGTGTATGTGGCTATATCTGAATGTGGCACCTTGAAATAATATCTCTCCTTCCCTCCCTACTTACTTCCTTCTTCTAGCCAACTCTAAATATCTGTTTCCAAACACCTATTCTTATATCCATCTCTTTCTCTGTACCTCCAGCCCTCTCTTCTCCATTCTTCTTTCACTTTCAACTTTCCTGTCTGCATAACTATTCTCTGGCCTTCCTTTCCTCCCCATTTTCCTGTACAGCCACATCAATCCTTCAAAAGGCCTTTGACTCATTCAAATGGATTACGTGTTCTGCTGATTGTAGAAGATCTATTCTCTCTATGGCGAGGATGTTTACAACGTTTTATATATTTTTTTACAACTAGAACCAGTAGCTGACGATGGTTGGATCACTGATATCCCTGAAAACGCAAGCAGCCCGTCAGAAAGTACTGAATACCCAGGTAACCATATGTTTGTTTTTTATGTGATACGAAGTAGCACAGGTCATTTGTTTAAGGGATGGTGCAACACAGTGAGCACATTGTCATCAAAACAGGCCATGCAGATAGAGCAGTGTTTCACAAACTGTAGGTTGCGACCTATTGGTGGGTCAATTTTTGGTGGTTGCAAAAGTCTTCGTAATAAATGAAGATGCCTTTAAATTCTGTATTTTTCTCGTCACATTTGCTGCCCTTTATAGACTGAGATCATATGTCAGGCTTTGTCTTCTGACAATTTGCTGCTTATTATTTTAACATGTAAATTAGTGTTACAAACTCCTCTCACTTTTGCAGTCAAAGAAAATTAAAGTGTATTATATGACAGTCTTACTGGGGTACAGGGAGTGTGAAAGGAAAGGCTGTGGAAAGTCATTTTTTATAACACACTGCAAAACGTAAATATGTGTAAATGAACTGTACATATCCAGCAGTTAGGTAAACAACAATGGAGCAAATGTTATATTCTAAAGTGTAATGGAAAAAAAAGATTTTAATTAGACCAGAACAAATCAAGACACTTTACTTGTTGATGCACAAATGAAAAATAATCACTGAAACTCAATTTGTACACATTATCATTTGTGTGCTTAGTAGGTTTTTCAGTAAAACTGTATGTTGGTGTAAATGTAGTACCCATTTCAATTGAAAATTGACTGTATGTATATGACAGTGTGCTACCACCAAATATTTTATGATGGACCTGGCCCTCCCTGTAGGGTCATCCACAAACGTTGTTCCTTCACTCTCCTGTTTTCTGAACCCATTTCTGTTGGATTATAGGACTTTGCATACTTAACAACTGCTAGGTAGTGCTAAAGTGCTTGTACTCTCTCCTTTAAATGTGGTGAAATCAGCTTACACCCATTTGGCACATTTAATAGACTTGAAGTCCTTAGTAAAATGGTACTACATTTACCTAGGGCCTGGTAATTAAATGCTACTAGCAGCCTGCAGCACTTAAGTAGTCTTTTTAACATGTCTCAGGCCTGCCACTGCAGTGTGTGTCCCGTTTTAAACTACCATTTCGACTTGGCAAAATAAACCTTCCTTTTTGATACATATAGGTCACCCACAAGGTAGGGCCTAAACAGTCTGTAGGACAGGGTGCAGTGTATTTAAAAACTTAAACATTTCAGTTTTATATGTCCTGGTAGTGTAAAACTCTTAAATGTGTTTTTTACTACTGTGAGGCCTGCCTCTCCCATATGATAACATTGGGTTCTTCAATTACCTTTCATAATGTATCATGTTCAATTGGGAGCAGGTAGAAATAGTGAGTTTGGTGTGTCAAGAGTTGTAATTTAAACCCCTCTTTAATGACACATTCAGATTTTAAGTCACACCTCTGTAACTGCCACTTTTAGAAAGTTGACATTTTCTTGTCCCAACCATTTGGTGCCTGCAGCCTGTATCCTCGGTCATGTGACTAGTTGTAGCTGACAGGTGGTCTTTGTGTATTGTTCCCAGACAGTGAAACAAAGGGGGAATTGAAGTTGGCAGCATGGGCCATTTCCGACTTGATGAGGGGGCTACCACACTTGTACATCAGAAAGACTCTGCCTTAACACACTCCCAAAGGGTTTGACACTAGTCTTTGTGCCCTCAGGCCAGCTGGGCCCAAAGCTAGCGCCAAATATAACTATTGGACCATCAGACCCAACTCTCCAGGTCACCTCTGGGCTTGTGGGAGACTCAGAAGGACTGTGCTGCACTGCTGTGAGAAGGACTATTACTCTGCTGCCTGAGTGAGAAGGATTGGACCTGCGTCTTGAACCCTAAACCACCAGAGTAACAACAAGGGTTAGTTGGCTGGCCTCCTGATCAGAGCCTCATGGATAGAAAAGCCTCCAACCACCTTGAACCAGCAGCTGGACTAAGTCTGCTATGAGCCTGGTGGTGCCATCCCAGTCTTGGACCCTTTCAAGTGGCTCTGGAGTTGCTCCGCCAACCCAGCTGTGGTCCTTTGGGCAGAACCGACTCATTGTGATGTATCTCCTCACCTTAACATTAACAGCAATTATGGACTCAGGGTCAGATGTAGCAAAGGATTTGCGCGTCGCAAACGGCGAAAATCGCCGTTTGCGAGGCGCAAATGCCTCTTTGCTATGCAGAAATGCATATTGCGAGTCGGGACCGACTCGCAATATGCATTTCAGAATCGCAAATAGGAAGGGGTGTTCCCTTCCTATTTGCGATTCGGAGTGGCATGCAATACCATTTGCGACCGCATATGCGGTCGCAAAGGGTGTCGCAGTTACCATCCACTTCAAGTGGATGGTAACCCTATGCGGTCGCAAAGGGTGTCGCAGTTACCATCCACTTCTAGTGGATGGTAACCCACTCGCAAATTGGAAGGGGTCCCCATGGGACCCCTTCCCCTTTGTGAATGGACCCAATACTATTTTTTCAGGGCAGGTAGTGGTCCGAGGGACCACTACCTGCCCTGAAAAAATACCGAAACTAAAGGTTTCGTTTTTTTTTTTAAATGCAGCTCGTTTTCCTTTAAGGAAAACGGGCTACACTTAAAAAAAAAAAAACTGCTTTATTGAGAAAGCAGTCACGAACATGGAGGTCTGCTGACGACAGCAGGCCTCCATGTTTGCGAGTGCCTAGACTCGCTATGGGGCCGCAATTTGTGACCCTCCTCATTAATATTCATGAGGTGGGTCATTGCGACCCCATAGCGAGTCGCAGACGGTGTCTGAGACACCGTTCTGCATTGGAAATTGCAAGTCGCAATTTCCAAGTTTGCTACGTCTGGCCCTAAATGACATGAATCCATAATCAATAAAAACTCAAAGATCTTCTGGACACTAATTGGTTTTGGACATGACAAAAATAAGTTAGGCGGTATCATATAAATCACAGCAAGTGAGATACAAATCTTGCACAATTGTATGGTTCTAGTTTTCAACCATTAGCTACTCAAGTTACTATTCTTAGAGGTATAAGTTTGAAACAACCATAGAGGAGATAAGTACTTTCATGGTAGAAGCAAAAACCTCTTGTGCTGCCAGTCCGAATGGGGTTTCATTTCTGATTATACAATAAAGAAAAGTGCAGCAAATTGGTCTATACTCTTGTAACTCTAATTCCATTCTCTCTACGGGTAATATTCCCTTACCCTGGAAAGAGTGCTTTTTGCAACCCTTGTACAATAGAGGTCCTAAATCAGAACCAAGCAGATATTGTATGATAGCTTAACTTGATGCAGATGACAGACTTTTTACTAAACCGTTGTTGATGAACTTAGCAGATTGGGTAGCAAGTTCTTCGGTAATTACCCCTCATCAAACCGGTTTCAAGTCGGGTTGTTCAACCAAAATTGTTTTTTCAAAAATACTTTTTATTTCAAAGACAAAAAGTATTTCTCTGTTTAATTGAATATTCTAATGCATTTGGCAATGTTGATCAGAAGACATTTTGGTCAAAATCTTTGGTAGCACACTTTTAAACTTACTTTTTAAGCTACAGTTGGATGCCTGGGCCCAGGTTAAATTAAGTGATGGCAGGTTTTTGACACTCTATGCTAAAACAACAAATAGCCCAGAACAGCAGCTCCTTTATTATTTTTATTATATCTCACTAATCTTTTTGCAACTTTAAATATTAAGGAGGGAGGTTGTCCAAAACTTGGTCACTGCTCTGGTGGAGCATTGATGTCAGCACCAACAGAATCAAAGAGATCTTTGTCATTGTGAAAGATTTCTCCTCACCATCAGCCGCCTCCAACTTAATCACTCCCTCACAGGATCTCTGCAACACTCTCTCAATTCTTCAGCTCAAAATCACACCCATTCTTCAGACTGCAACACGGACCCAACAGACCTCACCAAATGTCTCCCAATCTTATCCAGTGCTAACCACATGGTCTGTTGTCACCCCAGAAGAAACCGTCACCACAATGAAGTCCATCCGCTCAGACCCCATTAGACCCCTGATCCTAACACATGCCTAGTCCAAAGCCCTGAAACCAATCAGTACAATGCTTTCCCCCATTATGAATTCCTCCACCTCTTCTGAGATATTCCCAGATTCATGGAAACATGCAACTGTCCAATTGCTGGAGAAGCCCTCTGTAGACCCTTCAATGCTGGCCAACCACAGACCAATCTCCCTGCTACCCTTCCTGGCCAAGGCCTTAGAGAAAATCATCAACAGACACCTCACTGAATACCTCAATGACCATCAACTCTACAACACCACTCAGTCTGGATTCAGATCCAGCCACAGAATAGAAACTGCCCTCACCTCTGCCAAGGATGATGTCTGAATAACTGTGAATAGAGAAAACACAACATCAGAATCCATTAATACACTCTCCGATGCATCTGCTCCCTCCTGACTGGAAGGACCCAGTCAGTCAGCCTGTCACCGTACACCACAGCCCCCTTCAACCTTATCTGTCGAGTTACGTAAGGATCCCCTCTGGCCTAGCCTTCTTCAAGGCATACATGATCCCTCTAGCCAGCATCACCCACTCTCACAATAGCTCCCTCATGGACAAGGTGCCCAGTATCCCAATCAAGTTCAATCCGTGCATAAATGAAATCACCCACTGGATGGAGACCAACTGTCTGAAGCTGAGCACCAACAGGGCCAAATTTGTGATCTTTGGGAAGAGCACATCACTGTGGGGGCTCCACCTGGTGGCCAACAGAGAAAGCTACGACCAACACTCACCTTCACCACCTATGCCAAGAACCTTAGGATGATCATCAACACAAACTTCATGTGACAGCCCAAGTCAATGCTATCCCCGCCCCACCCTTCTATACCCTAAAGATGCTGGGATCGATTTTCAAATGGTTCCCAATCAGCACCCAGAAAACCGTCATGCACAGCCTGGTCATAAGCAAGCTGGGCTACGGGAACACCTTCTATGCCAGGATCAACAAATAACTCACTGGAAGGCTGCAGACCATTCTGGACTCAGTGGCCAGAATTACTCTCAACCTCCCATGCCACACTCACGCCACATCTCAAGGAGCTCCACTGACTCCTCATTCACAAATGAGGACAATTCAAACTCTTCACCTAGACTTTCAAGGCACTGAATAACAAATGCCTAGCATATCTCAACAATCGCATCTGCTTTCACAAACCTTCCAGACACCTCCGCTCGTCCGGACTCCTGCTTGCACACATCCCGTGCATATGAAAAACTAAATCAGGCGTTCAAGCCTAAAGTGTGAAATTACCTGCAGCTATACATAAGAGCCTTCCCCTCACTTGAATTCTGCAAGACCTGGCTTTTCCAGTAGTCATACTAGGCCCTAGGTGTGCCTGAACTCACAACTGCTCAACGTCAGAATACCCTCCTGGGTGATAGTGCGCGCTACAAGTGTGCATAATACATCATAACATAATGCAGCATACTGTTTTTGAATCATGCAGATAATATAATTTTGTTCTCTAAAACACAATGAGGCCTCCAACATTAGTTACTTTGTCACCAAACATAAAATCAAGCAAAAAAATTAAAAATCAATCATAAGAAAACTAAAACTATGTGCTTCGGGACATCAAAGTCATCTTTCAAGTGGATGATTGATTAATGAAAAACTGAAGTTGTTTTCAAGTTCATATTGTGAACTTGACAAATAAATGTTGCAGGTCAGTAATGGCGATGAAAGCTTTTGCTTCTAAGAATGGAGGAAGAGCATTCAGTCCAACCGCTAATGCCATTAAGTCTAAAATAACGTCACATTAGCGTATAGATCAAACATAATGAATTCCGATTTTTTAAGGGAACTAGATATTATCTTGCACAACTGTGTCAAATACGTTACCTAGGCCTATATTTATCAATATTTCATGCAACGCAGCAGCCACCTTGCCACACTGGGCTGTGTGAAAGGGAGAGGACAGGAATGCGCCATATTTAACATTAAACTGCGCATTCTTGCTCTCTCGCTGCGCTGATGCTCAAACTGCTGCCTAACACCAATGTAGGCACCCTTGCACCTATGCGCAAGAGGGCCTGTGTTGTAGGCAGGATTGTTTGTGTGCAGGAAGGGACATCTCCCAGCACAGAAACAATCCTAAGAGGCAATTTCCTAATTTCACAATGCAGCAGAACTAGTATGAGGAGAAGTAAAGATATTTCTCCTTGTTGCACCTCTGGTGAATACTATTATGACGCATTCCCAGGTCTACCGGTGTTGGTAAATCTGGGAATGTTTCGGAATACAAGGGTAGATGCGTAGGAGCACCAATGCTCCATCCGTGGAACGCCTCCCTGCTGCACAGAAATGTTAGGCAGGGATTTGTGCTGCCTTGCTCTAAGTCCAGATTTACCGATAAATCTTGTTTAGGTTTTGCGTCCCCCTTGCGCCCCCTTGCATGGTACAAAGGTGATGCAAAACGTTGATAAATATCAGCCTTAATCTTAGACAATCCACGCCCCATGCCAGACTGCGATTCAAATTAGAGATGCTGTCTAGTCTTTCTCAGAGTAACATCAGTCTATTAAATTACATCTGTAATTAGGTGGCCTCCACAGAACACTAAGTGAAAGATATGATAATGATGGAATGATTTACCATTAGTAGGACAAATACATTTTCCCAATCTTGGGATCTCTGCTTTGTTGAAAAAACACCATTTACCATCACTAATGAGTCTGCAAATATGTACAGGCTGTAGCACAAAAAGATCATTAACCATGCAATAAATTTAGTTCAGTTTGAAGCTGATCTGGAGAAATACTTGGGGCTAAAAACAGTTTTTATACAAGATCCTTTCAAGCATATATCACAGGGTTATTTAAATGTTACATTAAATCCATCAGTGATTAAAATATTCTTAAGTTTTCATCTTTGTTATATTTTACTTGTCCAATTTGAGGGTCTATGGAACTAGTCAATGACTCATATGTTGTTACGTTCTCTGTGCCATATGAGTTAAAAAAACAATTGAACATGTAATTTGCATCTGTCCTAAATTTCTTGATATTTGGAAAAGATTTTCAAAAACCCTGTTTAAACTGTATGGAATAGGAACACTTAAGGACTCCACTAGATTTTGTCTTAAGGGGATTTCAGGAAAAGCAATTGGTTGTGTGGCAAAATGTATGACTATTATGGAAGAGCACATTCAACATGCAGTTTTCCATCAATGTTTCTCAACAATGCACAGTTTATGGTGACAATGTTTTCAATGTTATTGCTAGACTGGCTTCACCCTCTACCTGTACTTGGCTTCACCTCCCAGTGATACCCATTACCTGTGGGATCCCCCAGGATTTCCCCAGCCCCATCACCACATACAAAGAGACACCTTCTCCCACTTCACCTATTAGATGCTCAGGGTTTACCCTTCCCTCAGTTTCTGGTAAAAGGTCTCAGTGAGGTTCTCTTCCTGGTCTGCAGATGCTACCAGTATTCTTAAGCTTATAGTGCCCTCGAGCAGATCATGCCATGTGAGGAGCATCCTTTTTAAAAGATCTAGTACCTCAAAGTGGAGGCATGTCACAAGCCAGCACTTTACAAATGAATAACATAGATAGATAAATACTTTCTGACTCCCCCTTGTAGTTTATCTGTAGAAATGTGGTTACTTGCCTGCTTTTCATTCAGGATACCCTCTGGATCCTCCCTCTATTGAGTGCTTACGTGACCAAAGGGCCCCCTGATTTGTTCACCAACACACAAGACCTCTGGGGACTACCACTCCTGGGAGTGGGATTAGGGAGCCAGGGTGCACTGAACTGCCTCTGTGCAGCTGTATTCTTTGCCTGTGTTTCACAGTTCCTACCAGCTCCTGTTTTCTCCCTTAGGAGTAAACAGTGTTTGTCAATTTATGTTGTGTTGTGTTCTTGGTACGTCTGTTAACAGTAAATGCATACTGAATACAGAGATTTCTTCCAGTAGATCATCCGCTGCCCAGTATCACATATAGGTCCTGGCAGGGTACAAACGAGTATATGTTCTGATCAGAGCAGACTTAGTACATACATTCCACACCATGGTGAAGTGACCTTCACTCTGCATTCCACACCAGGGTGGGGTGCGCTCACGTCATGCATTCCACAACAGAGTGGGTGCAGTCACTTCTTGCATTCCACACAAGGGTGAGGTTCACTCACCTAATGTATGCCACACCAGGGTGAGGTGCATACACTTCATGCATTGCATAACAGAGCGGGTGCAGTCTCTTTATTCATTCTTCACCAGGGTGGGGTGCACTCAGTGTAGAACACTTGGTTAATGTATTTTGCATCAGAGTGAAATGCACTCACCTAATGTAATCCACACCATAGTGGGGTGCACTCACCTAATGTATTTCACACCAGGGTGAGATGCACTCACTTCATGCATTCCACAACAGTGTGGGTGCAGTCACTTCTTGCATTCCACACAAGGGTGAGGTTCACTCACCTAATGTATTCCACACAATAGTGCGGTGCACTCACCTAATGTATTCCACACCAGGGTGAGATGCACTCACTTCATGCATTCCACAACAGTGTGGGTGCAGTCACTTCTTGCATTCCACACAAGGGTGAGGTTTGCTCACCTTATGTATTCCACACAATAGTGGGGTGCACTCACCTAATGTATTCAACAGTGTAGAACACTCATTTAATGCATTCCGCACCAGGGTGAAGTGCACTTACTTAATGTAACCCATGCGAGGGTGAGGATGCTTACGTCATGCATTGCACACCAGGATTAGGTGCACTTGATTCATCCATACCAGACCAAGGTGAAGTATGCTAGCTTCATGCATTTTACACCAGGGTAAGGCACATTCACGTTACCCATTCCACACCAGGATGTGGCACACTCACTTCATGCATTTTACACCAGGGTGACATGCAAAGAGTTCCTGTATTTTACATCAAGATAAGGCATGCTCTTTATACATTCCACACCAAGGGGAAATACACCCACTTTATTAAATTTACACAAGTCTGGTGTGCAATAACTTCATGCATTCAACACCAGGGGGAGTTCTCTGACTCCTTGCATTCTCTAGAGTGGATATCCCTGGATACAGTACCCCCTCCCCTTGATATGTTTTACTTTCACCCACCAGGAAGGCATCTCAGGCTCCTGTTTAGCAAGTGCTTAGACATCATTTACTGCACATCTTTCACAGGTGTGAGAGCACAAATGCCTCTATAAAGGACAATAAATGGGAGCAATACAAGCCCTGTAATTACAGACTCAGACCACACAAGCTGCTGGAACAGGAACAGAAGTGGCTTTTCCACAACTACAGATCAGTTCACCAGCTAACCCAGTAGTCTCAAAAAGTTCCAAACAATATGTATATTTGGCAAAATATGGGAGAAAAGTACAGTCAAGCAAAGGTGCTTCCTGAAGGTAACGTATCAAACAGTTGCTTTAAGAAAGCAAACAATGACCAGTGCTGGAAACTGCAGAGGAGGGAGCGTAGAGGTGTCCTAAGAAAAAAGAGCTTATGAGGATAAAGTAAAGACAACAGGTCAAAGAATTGACCCAGGAACCAGGAAAGAAGAGTGCTGTCTAGTTAGCGGTGGAGACTGCATTATAGTAGCTTGTGCCAAAAGTTGTGGTGGTCTCCTAGGAAACCATGCAGTTGTTGTTTTAATAGTAAGTGCAAGTGTACATATGTAATCTCAACTCTGCCGAAACTCAGATACATAGTCTGTGGCACGCCTGACAACCTCAGTGTCACTACATTGCTGGATCATTGAGTCAATGGTTGTAAATTTGTGTGACCTCTACAGAGAAAGCCACTTCATAATTATAGGTAAGTACAATAGCTTTTAATTTACTTTCAAGGTACTATCACCTAATTTAATTTAATTGTACAGTGGATTGTAAAGAGAACCGTAGTGATAAGGGCAGGTGCAGCGACCAGATTTAGAAATGATGGTAACGACCTAGAAGAAGTTGACAGATTCTGGACCTGATGGAGATCTTGGCGGATGAGTTACTCCATCACAATGGTGATCCTGCCTGCTGAAATCGAAATCCCATAGGATATAATCGAATTTATATACCCTCTGTGAAATACAGGCAAGTGCCATCCACACTGTGAGAAGTGGACCAACAGCATCATTCTAGTAGTTCGTCTTTAAATAAAGTGCTTTCCCCAGGGGGGCAGCACATTGATTGTAACAGGGCACACGCACACCTGCTTAGAAGTGTGCTGTGGATCAAACAGGGACAGTGTACCCGTTACATGATATGGACCCGTCTGACCACAATATTTCTTTGGTGCCCTCCACAGGTGGTGTTGGATGCCAGTGATGCAAAAATACCAGGGTTACTAGTCTTAGTTCAAGATCCTGGCTCTTTTTCCACTAGCCTACATTTCCAGTCTCTTTATCTCATGAATATCAAAGCTATCTGGTCTTCAGCCACATGCCTCTATCTTCCACCATCCCAGGCTTCCTGCCCATTTATCTCATTCTCACAGGTTCTTTTTTACCACTGCTTTCTCCACATGTCACTGTTTTCCTAGCTTTCTACTCCTTCTGTCTCCCTTTTCCCTTTCTCTCTCTTTTCTGGAGTGTTTTTTGATGACAAATAAATCCTGATTCCCAAAATTGTGCACAGGTTGCAATTGCCGCCAGTCTTCACCACAAATTAAACACTGCTAACCACACATAAATGGAGAGAGCACTGTACCTTTCACCAGGCGTAGGGAACCAGGGACATAGAAGCAGCAATATCAGCACAACTTATCCAGGCATCCCGGCAGCATCTTGGAAGCAATGATTGGCCTACGTGGCGAGCCCCACGCTGCCCAGGTCCCAGCATACACATCAGAGAGGAAGTTACTGTAACAATTCATTACATTCTATATTGACTGCATGAAGTGTCATCACATATAATGGGTACCTTCACTCCTGTGTCCTTTTGGTGCTCTCTCAATGTTTGGTTTTCTGTAAGCAATCACTAGATATCTATTGAAAGTACTTATCTTTTCTTGAAAACAGGATTTTCGCCACCACCACCACCAACATTCTACCCGCCATATTATCCACCGTATCAAACAACAGGTAAGGGTTTGCCTTCAGTAAATGAACCATACATGTATACATTGATTTATGTGTGTTGTAGATACCTGGGGCCACCCTCTATGTGCTATCAAATAAGGACATACCTTGGTTGGGCCTCTGAGAAGCACAAAAGCTAAATTCACATCTCACCTGTACAAAGTGTGACAAATGGTGTGCAGCAGACACGGAAGTATTGGCCTCTTCCAAAAAGAACTCAGTCAAAGAGACATTCTCTTCCACAATTCTCCAGGTGGACATGTACCTTTAACTTAGTATTCCCTAGTGACTTCACAGACAATAAAATTGCATTGATGTTTCAATTAAGTCAGCCTAGTCTTGCCATCTTCCATCACATATTTACCTAGTAAAAGATGTCACTGCAAAGAATATTCAAACACTGTGTTCCCAGACACTAAGCAAAAGCCAGCTTGCCCAAAAGTTCTGGCCCTGTAAGATCTTCATTGCAACCACCACCATCATGCTCAGCCATATCGCCCCAGTGAAAGAATTTAGGGCCAGATGTACCAAAGGATTTTACCCATTTTGTGTCCATGGGGAAAAAGCTTTCGTACATATAGCCCTTAGAGTATTTTCTTTATGCTAGTCCCTGCACAATCCATTAAGGTGCCATCCTGCATTAGGCTACATTTTCACTGACCACAGAGATGGTCCAGTGCCTTCCATCACTGATAATACACTGCCAGTCTGGCAAGGCTCACTGTTCCCTTAGATTCAGCCACTCGGTCTCCCTGGTAGCTTCCATCTCAACATAGGAGCACTCATTCCTCACCTAGCATCAAATCATCCAGTGAGCCAAGTGACATGCATAGTTATCCCAGGGGCGCTGAGTGATAAAACCTGTGACATTTCACTCTGCCTCTATCTAGGCTCTTCTTCTTCACCAGAAGGCAATACTTGTTGTGAGTTCAGGATGATCCCTGACATTACCCCTTGCTGGAGAGTGGGAAGCCTGTGAGCGGACGGGTGCATGGGATGGCCAGAGGCCCGTAGCTCTGCACAGCCGGGGTGCAGTGCTCCCAGAGGTTAAAACCAGCCACTCAGCCAACCATTAATGTGCTGGCCATGCTCAGTGGGAGTTGGCTGCATAGGTGGGTGGACAGCAGAGGAATCATGTCATTGCACGCAGCTGAAGGGTGTGCGGGGGTGGGTTGCCTGCCAGTGGGGCACTGAGCACTCACAGTGGGTTAACTGGAAGATCTGGCTGGCGCAGTGCGGGGTTGGGTGCCCACAGGATGTAGGGTGCTCAGGGGGAATGGGAGCAGGCCTGTCCGGATATCAGATCCTGTGGCCAACCTCAGAACTGTTGTAACAGCACCAGGTACTTAAGTGCCCAGTGAGGGCCTCAGTGAGGTGCTATGTTACCAGTACTGGTACTGGGGTGCTGATAAAGAACATTAAAATGGTCAGGTCATAGACCACATGGCCTTCAAGGCAAGTAATATTATAGTTAGGTGTTGCAATGAGAACTTATTTTTATTAAAACTGACAAATCAGTGGCATTCGCCAGGTATAGCTTAGAGAACAAACTATAACTTGGGGCCCATCATGCACTGCATATGACCTCACATATTACATCATTCGGGACATGCTAAATGACATCAGTGATGACATCATTGATGACATCTCAAATGAAAGCATTGATGATATCACTGATGACATCTCAACTAACTCCGTTGATGACATCACAGATTACATCATTGATGACATCTCAAATGAAAGCATTGATGATATCACTGATGACATCTCAACTGATACCGTTGATGACATCACAGATGACAACTCAAATGACATAATCCATGATACTACTATCAGCATGACTTCATAGGCCCTGACATCTCAGCTGATACCGTTGATGACATCACAGAGGACAACTCAAATGAAAGCATTGATGATATCACTGATGACATCTCAACTAACTCCGTTGATGACATCACAGATTACATCATTGATGACATCTCAAATGAAAGCATTGATGATATCACTGATGACATCTCAACTGATACCGTTGATGACATCACAGATGACAACTCAAATGACATAATCCATGATACTACTATCAGCATGACTTCATAGGCCCTGACATAGTTTTATGAAAGGAAGTCATATGCAGCCTAGAGTTATTATGTGTGCGCGTGTGGGTACACGGAAAGGAAATATGGTAAGCTGTGGATGCAAGCGTGGTTGTGCTCTTTGAAAGTTATATGGTGCACTATTTACAAACCAGAAAAGATTAGGTTGCAGATAGTACTCCATATTAAACAAGGTAAAGCATTGCAACAGAGGACACTCTCCACTAAACTCTAAAGAGGCTCCCACAACAAGAAAGTAAATGAATGTGATTTACTAGAAATTTGGGGCTTTATGAATTAACTGACTCAAGGAAATTAACAGAATTTGAAAATGATACGGATATCAAAGAGGCTTCCAGAATAACGTATTCTAAGAGAGAAATCAGAATTTATGGCAGAAACAAATCACACATGCATTTGATTGTTTAGAGGAAGGAACAGAGCAAACTGTGGTCAGAGGAACATGCTAGAGTCTTATAAGTATAATGATGTTATTACGATCCGTCCCTCGGCTGAACGGGAGGAGTGATGCGCCAACAAATATTTTTTTCAGGTTCTAAAGTAAGCGCGACAAGCATAAAGATATCATGGCAAAGCAGACTTTCTGGGGGCAGACTCAGCCTCGCCAGAGACTCATGAAATTCTTTGATGAGAGCCTGTGTGGGGGGAGGGGATGGCGTAAGCAGCCGGGGTGCAGCAGCATGGTGAGCGTGTATCAGCATTGTGGACTCAGAGAGTAGTAATGCAGCAGCCAGCTGGGTGCTGCTGCAAATAGAGCAATTTCATGAAGGAGCTTGAGTAACATGTATTATATTTACATCAGAAGCATAGGGTGCATCCCATCTTTAGCTAGATTTCTATTAAGGTACAGTACTTGGGTCTACTTTCACTCTGTTCTAATTTTAGTAGACTTCTTCAAAATATGTTTTTTTGGCTTCATGTTACCCAAGGGAGTTTGCAGTACATTCAGATTTAATTTTATTATTATTGTTCTCAATTTACATGTGAGGAAATCCTCATGAGAAATGCACTGATTATATGTTAAATTATATTAGAAATTGTATTAATCAACATTTTTGCAATGGTATTTTCAATATCTTTCTTACTTAGAACTGCATAGTTGGTCAGATCCAGAGGTAACACATACATGACAATGACCTATCCTATCCTGTTACTCCCATACTATATTGCATTGAAAAAAACACAATTCTCTTGATTACCATAAAATATAATGATTTTTGGGACAAAGTAGCTTATTAGAACCAATATCCCAATATCTAATTACATTTACAATATCAATATCATTACATGTAATGAACTCCAAAGATATTATAGATACTTTTGTAAAATTCCTTGAGAAAAGGTTATTAATAGCAATGGATTTAGTGCAGCTTCTGCACAACCGTGGAGATGTAATGAAGGTACTGGATTTTAGACATTGGTTGCATCTCACAAACATAAGAAAATTGGTCAACAAATTGTCAAATATCATGTTGAACAAATGTTATATCTTGCCTAGCAAGGACTTTCTTCTTCAAATTTGTGGAACTTCAATGGGTGTACACTTAGCTCCAGGGTAAGCAAATATTGGTGGTTATAAGGAGGAACTAATACTGTACAAAGTGATATTAAATGACACTAAAAATGCCTTACCTAAGCTTTAACCTCAAAATCAGTAGAGCTATTTTGGAGTATCAATTTTAAATTATAAAAATGGGAAGGATGAATACACATTTAGACAGGCTACAACTGAGAAAGACATCCTACTTGCAAAATATTTACATCACAAACCCATAAATTGAAATGGATCATAGGGACACATTTTAAAAACTAATATGGATAGCAAATAAACAAGTCACCTTGAATGTGCCCAAATGATACCCTAAAAGTATACCGTAGGAGTTTCCTGAACTATGAATGTTTTTTTTTTCTATTTTTAGGCAACATGTTGCTGTTTGTGGACCTGCCTTAGATATAATTATTGAGATATGAACCAGATTTTATTGATTTTCTTTATTCTGAAATAAGTATTCTTCAATTGATTGCCTGATTTCATGTTGTTCTTTTTGACTATATACGAAGGGCGCTGTGGACAGGAGCCCCACCTATGTTGCCCAGGAAGAAATGACGCCTGCAGCCGAGTAAACTGCTTCTGTGATGAAGCCTGCTATAAACAATTCCATGACTGCTGCTCAGACTACTTTCCTGCATGCCAAGGAGGTAATAAAATGTAGTATATGTCTTGTGTACTGTAACAGTATACTTCAGGAACCCATCAGGACTTTCTCACGGCATGGATAGTCTAAGAAAGAATAGAAAGGGGTGTGTAAGTATTTCACATTTGTACAGTGTGATTTGTCATCCAGAAATAAAGGCAAAGACACAATTAGTGAGTGATTGTAGTGGGATCTTCTACTTCCGAATGATGTTAGCACATGACTCAAATGACCCTCTTAGCCCTTGGCAAGCCTCTGGTTAATCAGTTGTCACCTAAAATAAACTGTTTAATTTCCCAAGACGCCAAATGATCATCAGTAGGAAGAAGAGTTTTGAAATTCAGCCTCAGATCCTAAAGCATCTTGTCGTGGTTTGAGCTACCACAGCCCATTGGTAGTCTCCCCATGTTGTTTCTTTAGGGTGTAGATGTTTTTTTCTGCAATTTTCCCCTTGATGTCTCCATTGGTCTCCCCGTGCTATCTTTGCTCATCTGCTCATGCTGTCTTTGAAGCTCTCTCCAGTATGTTTCTTCTTCCTCACCCAAATTGCCTCTTGTGTCTCTTTTGTATGTCTCTGTTGCTCCCCCCTCCATTAATGCTATTTTTGGGCTATCCAATCTGTCCCTTCTGGTCCCCACAGCTATCTCTGCTGGTCGCCCTATGCTGGTCCTGCTAATCACCCTATGCTGACTCTATGCTATCTTTGTAGATCTCCCTGCTCCATCTCTACAGGTCTCTCCATTCTGCTCTGCTGGTCTCCTCATGCTCTGTGTGGTCTCTCCATATGCTGTCCCTGCTGGTCTCCCTATGTTGTCAATGTTGTCCTCCATGTTAAACCTCTGCTAGTCTTCTCATGCTCTGTGTGGTGGTTTCCACAAGTTGTTTTTGCTGGAATCCGCATGCTACTTTTGCAGCGCTTTGAGACCCTCATGGGTGAGTAGTCCACTTTACAAATTCCTGATTGATTGATTGGTGGTCTCCACATGGTGACTCTGCTGGTTTTCCTGTCCTCTGTGCAGTGGTCTCCACCTTCTGTGTTTGATTAATTCTCTGTGCTTTGTGTGTTGGTCCTCCAACATTCTAACTTGCTTTTAATCAGAAAATACCAGGCAGCATAGCAAACAATTAAAAGACAATTGTCATTTCAACCGAACAAACCCTTGCCTAAATCAGTTGGCACATAGTGCTAAATTTAATAATACTTCAACCGTTTATGTACACTTTTACTCAATGCAAGTCTATGGAACAAAATCACATGATTGAAACTTGTTACTTTAACAAAAAGTAACAAAAAGTATCCCATGAAAGGTGGCAGGAGATTCACACGAGGAAGATGCAAGATGTCCTTGAGAATACAGTAAGTGCATTAATACACTGCTAACCTGATTAATCTTTCTAACAGCAAGATTCCAGGTGCCAACGTTCAAACTGAGACTTCACTTCTACCACAATAAGCAGGGAATGTGCAATTCTACAACAAATATGTAAATGTGATAACAATGACTTCTGGAGTCTTAGAATTTAGCATCTTGGTCAAGACCATTGAGCACTTCAGATTGATATAAAAATGATTTCTAAATATTGTCATGTTACATATCACTGCATGATATGAAATACAAGAAGGATTCATATTGGAGTACATTTTTTTTTTCAAGTATTTGAGGAGTGTCATGCAAGGAAGTGGAATTTGGCCAAATGTGATGCTAATCGATCAGGCGCCATGTCCAGGAAACAATGAGCAGTTGGAATCATTTCTGGACACGGCGGAGTTTGAAGCCAAGTTAGTAGAGCACTTTTCAACTTGACGTGGAAATTAAGGGCTTTGTTAAAGACAAATGTCACATTCCTTTGGTCACCTGAGTGTGAGCAAACTGTTGGACACATTCACAAGAGTTTTGTGTATGAGTTGAAGCCCTTTGATATCAATGACAACACATTATTGTAACAAATACTAGTAGCCTTTGTGTCACACTCTCAAGAGTGCATAGAAAGCATAAAGTGTCATAAAAAAACAGATCCTTGACATGTGGATGGGTTGTTAAGCATCTTAAGAGTGTGAGGCAGACTTTTCTGAGTTGAGAACAGACCATAAACCCCTGGTTTCAATTGTCTCTACCAAGGGCACCGGCAGGTCACCCCACAGATTGCAGAGATGGTTGTACAATTTCAATAATTTTCACTTGGCTTGAAATATATTCTGGCAAGCAAGAGCCTCAACTGACTGTTTCATCCAGTTGCCACTTAAAGGGGTACAAGAAGTATATATTGATGTGGAATAGGTAATATAATTGGTTATGCTGTTGGCAGAGTGTTGTGCAGGGGTGTTCAGTGTGGAAGAGAATATTGCTCTACAAAGTTTCCTTTTCCACCCATGGATGATACAGGTAAACTTGGTTCAGTGCACCAATGCTGAATGTGAAAGACGGGTTTTGGTAGTCCTGCAGAATGCCACCCAGTACACAGCTGAAGAAGAGTTATTGCTTTTGAGCTACTAACAATCTTTCAAAAGGGATCAAGGGCACTTTAATAACAGAACTAAATTTATTTCATTCTTCACAACATCACACACACAGCATTAAAATAATAGACACTTTTAACTAAAATAATTTATTAAAACAAGGTCAACCTGTTTCTCAGTAAATCTAAAATGATCACCCAAAAACAGCAAGAAGGCACACTGCGAACCGCGAGTTAAAATGTACACAAAAAAACTAACACGTCAGGTGTTACATCTATGTCCTTAGTCAAATGACTTGACACTTTCATAGTTCTTCGAAAGATAAGGTCAGAGGACGTCTGCAACAATGACAGACATGATAGTGATTCAGCAGAAAGTGTAGAAAATTGAGACTCGTGTTTTTCCTAAATTGGGTAGGTGCTTTCCTTTTTGTGAGTTTTCTGTTTGAATCCAGCTTGATCTAACAGCACCGGATGATCGTCTTTGGTCATGTTGTATCAAAATAGGATATTTGGTGTCAAATAGCAACATCTATTATTCTTTGCCATTCTGCAGATGAAAGATCTCGCAAAAGCGTCGCAAACGTACAAACTCAAATTATATTTTGTAAATTTGAGCCGCTTTTGTGTAAAAAATGACGTAAAGGCAGCACTAACTTTTCATAAATCAGGCCCTAAGTGACTAAGTGACTAGAGATCTACTTACTGGCATTCTGGGCACAGCATTTGATTAGCAGCAAATGGCAATTCAACCACAGCTTCACAAAGCACTCCTCCCCGACATACAGGTGAGATCAGACAAGGCTGTGGGACAGGTAACACTAAAGAATCTGTTCAAATAATTGTAGCTTCATTCCAGTCACCCAAGATATTGACATTCACTGTTTTGCAGCTGTGATTTAAGTATGTAAATCTATAAAAGACTCAGGTCTAGAGAAGAAAAAAATACTTACCTGACATAGTTCTCCATCACTGGTTTGTTTCATAGATTCACCTGTGACGACCCCTCATCACATGCTAATGTTAATTACTCCTTTCACTCCCTACGGTGAACATGTTTGCTATGAAAGGCTCTAGATGGATAAAACACAGAGCCTCTCCACCTCATTCGCTCTAGTTTGGGTCATAAAATGAGGTGGAGAAGCTGCATATAGCATTACATTAAATTAGTGCTTCCAACTACTGTTGTTTCAAAGTTATTTCCAAGGACCCCAGCTTGACAACAGGGAATAACTCAAGCATGTGAATGTGAATTGACAAAATATACTAGTGTTAGATAACTGCAGTTACCAATCACTGGGCCCGATTCACAAAGCTAAACTTAGACCAAAGGTCTATGTTTAGATATGAAGTCTAAGTTTAGACTTAAAGTCTAACTTTACTAGTACCAAAGTTAGACATTAGCTCTAAGTTAGACTTTTGGTCTGTTAGACTTTTGGTCTAAACTTAGACCGAAAGTCTATCTTTACTAGTAGCAAAGTTAGACTTTTAGTCTAAGTTAGACTTTTGGGCTAAACTTAGACTTTTGGTCTAAGTTTACCTTTGTGAATCAGGCCCACTGTCTTATCTTATATGTTTAATTATACTATCTTCCATACATTCCCTATGCACATATGGTTTGTGAAATTCTGAGAATGTAGGACTTGTGTATTATGCAATTTTGTGTGGGTCATCCAGAGTCCGACTGGATCTTCACTGATACAAAAGCCCCCCTAAGGAACTGCTATCTGGGCAAGTGTCCCATTTTGGTTGTACCCCAGTAATAAGAGGGCTGTGAAGATGCTATTAGTACAGCCTCTACGTTAGTCTGGAGAATCTTTTTAACTTTACATTTTTAAATGGATAATAAATACCTGAGCTGCTGATTACACACAAAAAGGAAAAAGGTGGTGTGGTGAGGGAGGCAGAGAGTTCAGGGGGTCTGAGGTGATCCAGGAGAGATTCAGGTAGATCCATCACCTTTTCTGCATAAATTACTGCAGGTGTGTTGATTACTGGTTACTCAGAGGTGACCAAGTGGATGTGTGTATTAGAAAACCTGCCACAAGCCCACCTACTAAAGAGAGTGAGGCTCTACTTGCCTCATTAAAGCATCTGATGGGGGTTGCACATTCAAGCTCTCATTATCAAAGTTGTGAGCCTTAAACAAACAATTATGATTACAATTATGGTAAAAAACATTATAATTTTGAGACCCCTATACGAGCACAATCCAGTCCGCCCTATTCTGCACACGTTATGCTCTCTCTACATTCCTCCATACCATGAGCTCGGGACTCTCATCTCTCTAACTGCTTGTTTCCAAACACCATCACTACTGGTCTCCCCCTGCTGTCTCGTCTGATCTCTCCATGGTCTTTCAGCCTCTACCCATGCTGTTTCTGCATCTCTCCCTGTGCAATTTCTGCATCTCTCCCCATGTTGTTCCCACATCTCTCAATGCACTGTTTCTGCTTCTCTCCTCGTGCTGTCTCTGCTTCTCTCCCCCAGCTGTTTTTGGTTCTCTCCCCATCATGCATCTGTTTCTCTCCACATGCTGTTTGTTGCTTCTCTTTCCAGGCAGTTTCTGCGTCTCTCCCTGTGCAGTTTCTGCATCTCTCCCCATGTTGTTTCTTTATCTCTCCCAATTTTGTTACCCCTTCTCTCCCTGTGCTTTTTCTGCTTGTTTCCCCTTGCTTTTTGTGCTTCTCTCCCCACGCTGTTTCTGCTTTTCTCCTCATGCTTTTTCTGCTTCTTCCTCCATGCTTCTTCTGCTGCCAACCCTGTGCTGTTTTTGTTTCTCTCCCACCGCTGTTTCTGTTTCTCTTCCAATGCTGTTTTTGCATCTCTCACCATGTTGTTCTCTCCCCATCATGCTTCTGTTTCTCTCCACATGCTGTTTTTTGCTTCTCTTTCCATGCTGTTTCTGCTTCTCTCCCCATGCTGCTTCTGTTTCTCTCCAGATGCTGGTTTTTGCTTCTTTTTACATGCTGTTTCTCTATCCTTAGCATAATGTTTCTGCTCTCTCCCCATACTGCTCGTTTCTCTACCAGTGCTGTTTCTGCTTCTCTCCCCATACTGCTTGATTTTTTTTACCAGTGCTGTTTCTGCTTCTCTCCCATACTGCTTCTGTTTCTCTCCCTGTGCTGTTTTCGCTTCTCTTTCCATGCTGTTTCTGCTTCTCTCCCCATGCAGCTTCTGTTTCTCTCCAGATGCTGGTTTTTGCTTCTTTTTACATGCTGTTTCTCTATCCTTAGCATACTGTTTCTGCTCTCTTCCCATATTGCTCGTTTCTCTACCAGTGCTGTTTCGGCTTCTCTCCCCATACTGCTTGCTTCTCTACCAGTGCTGTTTCTGCTTCTCTCCCCATACTGCTTCTGTTTCTCTCCCTGTGCTGTTTTTGCTTCTCTTTCCATGCTGTTTCTGCTTCTCTCCCCATGCAGCTTTTGTTTCTCTACTTGTGCTGTTGCTGCTTCTCTTTCCATGCTGTTTCCATATCCCTTAGCATATGGTTTCTGCTTCTCTCCCCAGACTGTTTCTGTTTCTCTACCAGTGCTGTTTCTGCTTCTCTCCCCACACTGCTTGCTTCTCTACCAGTGCTGTTTCTGCTTCTCTCCCCATACTGTTTGCTTCTCTACCAGTGCTGTTTCTGCTTCTCTCCCCATCCTGCTTCTGTTTCTCTCCCTGTGCTGTTTTTGCTTCTCTTTCCATGCTGTTTCTGCTTCTCTCCCCATGCAGCTTTTATTTCTCTACTTGTGCTGTTGCTGCTTCTCTTTCCATGCTGTTTCCATATCCCTCAGCATATGGTTTCTGCTTCTCTCCCCAGACTGTTTCTGTTTCTCTACCAGTGCTGTTTCTGCTTATCTTTCAATGCTGTTTCTGCTTCTCTCCTTGTGGGTCCCGGGCTCACTGTGCCACCGGATTCAAGCTAGCCTGGCTGATGAAGGGTGATACCCTGAAACTGGTCCCAGGATGCTTGTTTCCGGTCCAGGGAAGACCTGGCCTGGTAGTTCGGGCTCCACTGTGCCCATGGGGAACAGGGTCAACACTAATTTGCATATGGCTGGGTCCAAACTGGGGTGGCGTGGTGAGCAAAAGAATGATGGATTAAACCCAGATCTGTGACTGGGGGTGAATGTTTGATTGGTTCTGCATTCCATCCATCATTTGTGTTTATTTGCTAGTTCTCTGAGCACACTGTTTCTGCGTCTCTGCTCATACTGCTTCTGTTTCTCTCCCCTTGCTGTTTCTGCTTCTCATTCCATGCTGTTTCTGCTTCCCTCACAATGTTGCTTCAGCTTCTCTCCACGTGCTGGGTTTTGCTTCTCTTTCCATGCCGTTTCTATATCCCTCAGCATACTTGTGAGAAAAGGCCTCTTTTCGACATGGTTAGCCCCCAATGTTTGCCTGATGTATGATGTAGCCTAGACATTGTAGTGCCCTGGGCCCCTCCTAACCAGGTTCCTTGGGCCAGAGCTATTTCCCTAAAACTGTTGTGATGCATTGGCACAATTGGAGACACCCTTAGCTGCCTCCATAAGTTCCTAGGTATTGGCACTTAGATGCCCAGGGCAGGAGGTACTGGGGGTTGGCCCCTGAGGGCAGCAGCACTGATTGTGCCACCCTCTAGGGCCATGCATTCAAGCGCGCCACCCTGCCATTGCAGGCTGAGTGCCCTGATGCAAACCTAAAAGGCAAAATTGACATGGCACACTTACTGTGTGTCCTACCTACTACATACTGCATACCATATGGGTAAGTCACCCCTGTGGGAAACTGGCACTTTGTTGCAGTACCCCCCCACTTTTTCCTAGGTTTCAGGGTGCAACTTGGACTGGAGTGCACTGGGATCCTGCTAACTAGGTTCCCAGTGCCAGTGTTCTTTCCCTAGAAATTGCAAAGATAATTGGCAACATCTTGACTCTAACTCCCTAGTTAATGGTACTTAGGTACCTAGGGTATGGGGTAGCAAGGGTAGGCCGCTGAGGGCAGCAGCACTGACTGTGCCATCCTCTAGGGCCATGCATCCAGAGGCACCCAGCACTGCCATTGCAGGCTGAGTGTCGTGGTGCAATCCTAAAATGCAAACTCGACATGGCACACTGACTTTGTGCCCTGTCCACTACACACTGCATACACTATAGATCAGTCACCCCTCTAGCAAGCCTTCCAGCCCCTATAGATCAGTCACCCCTCTGGCAGGCCTTCCACCCCTAAGGCAAGGTGCACTATACTGTATGTGAGGCCATAGCTGCATGAGCAATATGCCCCCTCTGTGTCCTTGCCAAACCTTTGACATAGTGAGTGAGCAGAGCAGCCATTTTAAATACATGTGCTGGACACTGGTCCAAATGAGTTTCACAGCTACATGATGGCCACTCTGAACCCTGGGTTGTTTGGTATCAAACAGTTCAGGATGACAAATCCAAACTGTTACCAGTGTTGGATTTATTAAAAAATGTACCCAGGGGTCACCTTAGAGGTCCCCCCTGCAAAAGCGAACTATCTTGACATACTCACCACTAGCCTGCCACCACCAGACAAGTGTTCCCCTTAGGGAGAGAGCCATTGCTCTCTGGGGTGGGAGAACAAAGGCCGTCCTAGGAAGAGGTGCTACCCCACATCCCCCAGGAATGTGCACAGCCCTGCCTAAAAGCTTAAAAGGGCTTTCCACCCTTGACATTTGACCCCCAAAGCCTGCTGCTAGCAACAGATGGTCTCCCCCACTGCAAACCCCCACTTTTGGTGGGAGCAATGGTGGGGATCTACACAAAGGATAGGAGGAGAGGCCCCACCTGGCATGCACCACCCCTAAGGTGTTTCCTGCGAGGTGGACACTCCATTTCATTTTCCTCCATCTTGGATGGCAGGAAAACAGCCAACCAGGTATAGGGATGTGACCTCTGCTCACTGAAAGTGGTCACTTAGTGGATGTAACCACCCTAAGGTAGATGACCCAATGGTCACTACCAGGTTCCCCTTAAACACCCTCCCTCCCTAAATTTAGTATTTAGAGGGCATACCTAGACCAGGAAATCAGATTTGACAGACAAAAGAAGACCAGGACCAAGAAGATCCAATGGACGAGAACTGTGGATCTGCTGCATCAAAGAAAAGGCACCCAGCCCTGCCTCCTGCACCCAGGACCCGTCAATCGCCACTGAGGAGCTGCAGGACAACTGGACAACTCTACAAAAACGCCAGGCTTTGCAAATCACCAGAGAACTCCCTCGAAAGTGGGGGTACCACTCTACAACTGCAAGAAACCAGCAAGCCAGTGAGGGTCACTTCACTGACCAGCTGCTAACTCCAGAACTGGATACCGCCACCAGACCAAACTGCAACCTAACGACAGTGAGGACAAATCCTGCCAGTGGGCCAAGTTTGGTAGCACTGCGACCTCTAACAGCCAAACTATGCCAGTATCAGGGGTATTGGTCAGCCCGCATCAGACCGCAAGAAAAACAGCCCACCCAGGGCTGAAAAAGTACCAGGAGGAAGCCTCATTCAAGAGAGTCCAGAAGCAACCCAGACCTCACGCCAGAGTGCCCCTGTGAAAGACCCTGGAACCAACTTACCTCCTGCTCCCAAGGGCATCCTTGCAACAGCTCCTGGCTCACCAATCCGCTCTACACACGGCCTCCCTGTGCCCTGCATCAAATAACCTACTGTGCCCTAAGGGTCCCCCATCCCTTGCAAGCTTGAAACTCCAAGGGGACCACAAGGAACCACCTTTAAACTTATCGGTGCAGCGATTTTCCAAGTGGTCCCTCACAGTGGCTGTGCACCAGCTCCAAAAACCTTCTCCTGCTGCTCCAGCCGGAACCAGGAGCGGCCCACTGACGACCTTGACCAACTGGCAAATGGAGAACTTGGTAAACCAACTGTACGATTTTATGTGTATTTTTAAAGGTTATCCTCCATTGATTCCTAAGGTACGTAATTACGAATGAAAATACAATTTTTTATTAAACTTCAAGAATTCACATCTTGAAAAGTACTTACTGTGAGAAACTGTCACAATATTGCAGTACCCTCCCCCCCCTCCACTTTTTGCCTGGTTTCTGAATGCAAATTGGACTGGAGTGCACTGGGATCCTGCTAACCAAGTTCCCAGTGCCAGTGTTCTTTCCCTAAAACATTGTAAAAGTAATTGGATACACCTTTAGCTACCACTATAAGTCCCTAGTAAAAGGTACTTAGGTACCCAGGGCAGAGGGTACTATGGGTAAGCCCCTGAGGACAGCAGCACTGATTGTGCCACCCTCAAGGTCCATGCATCATGATGCACCCAGCACTGCCATAGCAGGCTGAGTGTGCTTATGTAAACCTAAAATACAGACATAGCACACTCCCTGTATGCCCTGTGCACCCTACACTGCACATGTTATGAGTAAGTCATCTCTTTAGCAGGCCTTCCAGGCCTAAGGCAGGGTGCACCATACTATGGGCCTCGTTATGACCCTGGTGGTCACCAGACCGCCAGTGTCACGGTTGCAATCGGACTGCCGCCAAAGTTGCGGTTTGACCGCAAAATTATGACTGTGGCAGAGCCGGCATGGTCCAACCGACAACACCGCCAGGCTGCCCGGCGGTTGTAATCCACCAGGGCAGTGCTGCAAGCAGTGCTGCCCTGGGGATTACAAGTCCCCATTCATCAGCCTGTCCATGGTAGTTTACACCACCATGGAAAGGCTGGTGGAATGAGGGACTCGGGGGCACATGGGGGCCCCTTCACTGCCCATGCACTAGGCATGGGCGGTGTAGGGGCCCCATGCACAGCACCATCTCACATTCCACTGCCCGAGTTACGGGCAGTGGAATGCACGATGGGTGCTGTTGCACCCGCTGCATGGCCACATTGCAGTCGGCTCCATTAGGAGCCGGATGCAATGTTAAGATCCTGTTCTCCACTGGGCTGGTGGGCAGAAACACTGTTGATGGCGGTAATAGTTTGGCGGGCGGCCTCCACCGCCTACCAAACTTATAATAAGACCCTATATGTGAGGGCAAAATTGCATGAGCAATATGCCCCCACTGTGTCCTTGCCAAACCTGGGACATAGTGAGTGAACAGAACAGCCATTTTATTGTACGTGCTGGACACTGGTCAACACAAGTTTCCCAGCTACATAATGGCTGCTCTGAACCCTGGATTGTTTGGTATCAAACAACTCAGAATGATAAATCCAAACTGGTACCAGTACTGGCTTTATTATAAAATGTACCCAGGGATCACCTTAGAGGTGCTCCCTGCAAAAACTATCCTGGCATGGTTACTGGCTAGTTCCAGCAGGCCTGCCACATTCAGACAGCCAATCTACAAACCTGGGGGAGAGCCATGTCTCTCTGGTTTGTAAAACAGTACCCTTCCTTGGTGGAGGAGCTAACACCCCCAGTGAGCTTCAAAGAGCTACCGTCCTTGAAACTCGATCCCCAGGTCTGCCGCTAGCAGCAGATAGCCTCCCCCTTGGCAAACCTCCACTTTTGGTGGGAGCAAAGGTGGGAAACCACACAAAGGTTAGGAGGAGTGGCCTCACTGAGCATGCACCACCCCCAGGGGCTTGCAGGGGAAGTGAATCCTCCATTTCATGTTCCTCCATGTTAGAATGGAGGGAAATAACCAATCAGGTTTAGGAAAGTGACCCTTTCCACAGAAAGTGGTCACTGTACTGGGTGTAGCCACCCAAGGGTAGGTGTCTCATTGGACACTACCAGGTTCCCCCTAAAACACCCACTACATTCAGTATTTAGTGGGCTCCCCTAGACCAAGAAATCAGATTTGAAAAAAAGACCAGCACCACAGAAAATCCAAAGCAAGAGAACTGTGGACCTGCTGCACAAGAAAAGGTGCCAAACCCTGGCTGCAGCACCCAGGACCCGCAAATCGCCGCTGTGGAGGAGCTGAACTCTGGAATGACCCCAGGAAACCCAGGGTACCTCCAGGCTTCAAGAACCACCCCAGATCTCCCATCTGAGTGGAGGCACTTCTCAAAAACCAAGCAAAAACCAACAAGCCAGTGAGGGTCACTCTCACTTACCGGCCAATATCTCTGCAACAGGAAATTTTAGTCAGACCCGACAACACACCAACGACGGCCCACACGTGACCTCCAAGTATGAAAAGTTTAGTGGCACTGCGCCCTCCAGTAGCCAAGTTACAGGGATACTGGTCAGCTGGCATTGGACAACCAGAAAACCAGCTCCTTCAGAGCTGAAAAAGGATCAGGAGGAAGCCCGAGCCAAGGAACTTCAGGAACAACCAGGACCCCTGACCAGAGTGCCCTCGTTGTCCTGTAAGCTGCCCTCAAAGAGACTCATCTCCAGCTCCAAAGGACTCAGTTGCGCACAACTCCTGGAACTCTAACTCTCCCTGCATCCGGCCGCCCTGCATCGTGCAACGAGGAACCAACTGTGCTCCATGGGTCCCCAACCCCTTGTGACCTCAACAGCCCAAGGGAAACCCCAGGCACCATTTTTAAATCTGCAAACCAGCTCCTTTTTCAGGTGGCCCCTCCAGGTGGCCCTGTGCCAAGAGACTTTCCAATGCTGCTCCAGCTGCAACCGGGAGCCGTCAGAGGCTCTCCAGCTGGCACAGTTTGGCCACCAACTACTTCGACCACCCTGCAAAACAAGAGACTGGTAACTCAACTGTACGATTTTTAATGCATTTTTAAAGGTGACAGAACATTGATTCCAATGATGCATAATTACACACAGAAAGACTAACTTTATCAAAAATTTGAAAAGTCATAACTCAAAAGGTACTTAACGTATTCTAAAGATCTTGGTCTTAAAATTTATATGAAAGTCTGAAATATTTTTAGAAAATCTGGTCTCGAGTTATTCATTGAGTATGTGTGGTGCATGATTGGATTTGTGAGTACAGCAAATACTTAACACATCTCCTCGATTAGCCTAACTTCTTAACCAGCTACCTTAAAAATTGGAGCATTAAGCGCTCATTCTACAAAGCATCCATAGACACATTGTAACCAATGGATGTCTCCTTTTAACACCTGCTCTCAGCAGGCATTAAAATAGCCAAAAAAATGGTGCAAGGAAATCTCTTAGATTTCCTTTCACCATTTTTTGCCCCCCACCAACAGGCATAATGTATGCCCCCTTTGCATACATTATGCCTCGCACAGGCATAATGTTGCACAAAGGGTTACAAGGTGGTGCAATGCACACATTGCACCACTTTGTAAATATGGTGTGGCGTTATTGCCCTTTTAACACCGCATTTGCATAAAAAAATGACGCTAATGTGGTGTTGGAATGTCGCTAGGGGCTCTTAAATATGCTCCATAGGTTCTGAAGGAGCATTGTTGATGGTATCTAATACGCTCATTGTGTACGAAGCAAGGCGGACCCTGAAAATGGTGCTTTGTGGTTCACCCTCCCTTAGAAATGCTAGAAAAGCTGCACAGCAAGGCATATTTCAGCAATTTTGACAAAATACCCACAGGACGCCAGTAGAAGACAGCATAATGTTAGTGGAGCAAAACTAGCTGGCATCTCTCTGCACTCTCTCACCACACCTTTGCCCACACCTCATTCGCCAACTACTTCCTCTCACCTGCCCGCCTGTCCCTATCAGTGTCATCTCCACATGCTTACCTCACCTTAGTCACTGCTGGTTTATTTCAACAACCAACCTTTATGTGACCCATCACTACTCCTTGGACCTCCACACCTCCATCAATACCCAGCTACCCCAGACTCTTACCCTGACCTCAGATACCACCCACCTCTCCCAAACTCTTGCCACACCTGTCACTACTCGCATGAACCACATACAGCTGCCCCACCTCTGTCGCTAATCTGCTGCAGTCACACTACTGCAGACCCTACACGGGCTTCAAATAGGCCAGCGCCTACACCACTGGCTCTGGTAAAACTGACAGGAAACACTCAGACAGTATCACAAAATAAAATGATGGACAGAGTGTTGAAACTTTTCAAACACCCTTTTCTTATTTTGCTTGCCACGTCAACCCAGATCTGTGAGAGGGGGTGAGTGTTTGCATTGTTCAGCACTCCGTCCATCATTCTTTTGTGTTGCTGAAGTTGCCCTAAGTGAGAAGGGTATGCCCAGACGTTGGTCCCATGCTCACTGTGCCACTGGATGCAAGCTAGCCTGGCTGATGATGGGTGATACCCATTCTTTTGTGTTGCTAAAGGAAGCACTCCGAACCAGGCCTGTGGGCCTAAAGACATTGTGCTGCAGCGCTTCCAGTGCCACAAAGGGCCTGAAGCTCTTCATAGAAACTGCCTTCCCCTGGGGTGCTGTACCTCAAGCCCCACTGCACCACCCACCACCCACACATGCCCCATGTACGGCCAGATCATGAGCATTTCTGGGCTGCACACAAACTGAGGCGACTCAAGAAAACAAGCAATATGAATTTGGACAGTACAAAATTTTAAATGAAAGTCATTTAATTGCACCATTCTTGCCAAGTAAGTGCATTTGACTTATTTTTTGCAAATAAATTCTTGCATTTCAGATTGAAATGTATGTAATGTATTTATGCTTGAAAAGCCCTGCACTGTCTCTACTGGTCTCCAAAGACCAGGAGTTCTCCTGGAGAACTCATAAACAAACACCAATCAAGGGAGAACACTTTTGCCCCCACTTAAGGCCACCTCAGATGGTTTTCTCATGCTACTTTGCAGGTCTCCCTGTGCTCCCTTGACTGGTCACCACATGCTGCCTGTGCTCTTCCTTCTATCTCTGTTGGTCTACAGATGAATCAGTGAGATTCTTGCTTTTATAACAAGAGAATAGTATCTGTAATTCTGCACACATTAAGTTATCCTAAACACAAATCCACATTCCTTCTCTAGAATTCTCACATCTTTCATTTCGACTAACACTTTATTTTGGCCATATTTTTTCCTCATTTGAAAACTTTTGCAGAAAATACTCTTCACACCCTCAACATCAAGAGATGTCTAAACTTTGATTTGGACAAGATGTAGGAGTTTGCAAGATGCAATCAGATTTCAACTCTTACATCCAACACTTTCTCTCTCCACCACTCAACGAAGGTAGAGCAATTTCTCTACGCAAACATGGAAACACCTGGTGATGCAGTTGTCTGTAGACTTTATTATGCTAACATGCTCCACTTGGGCCTCCTGAAATACAACCCGGTGATGCTTTAAGTGATCCAAGACTATACTGCAATGGTGGTGCTGGGTTCCAGTTATCTAGGTAATGCTTCTCCCCTTTTGTCCACCTGGCATTGGCTCCCCATTAAACCATGTCACCTTAAAGGAACTCCACAATATTTTCTGGGCCTGATAAGGTCAATGCCCAGGCTTCATTCATAGGCGCATCTAAGCCAAAAGTCCTAGCCATTATCTCAGAACTTCTTCTACTCCCTGTGCCTTCTTCCTGGAATGCCTGCTTAAGGTTTCCGTAGAGTCCTTCAGCTATCGAAGCCTCTAGAGCAGTGGAACTCAAGCCTCCCCACCTCATTGGCTCTTGTTTGGGTCCTACAATGAGGAAGAAAGGTTGCATATAACAATATGTTACAACAGAGTTTTTTTGTTGTTTTTTTTACAAATTTTAGAAGTCAGTCCCAAGGATTCCCAGCCTGACAATGGAGAATAATTCAGCCAGGAGTAGTCTATGACCTTTTGTGAGTTTATCCAGGTTTAGAGTTTGGCGGCGGGTTACTCCGCGACAAATGTAACAAATATCTCAACCACCGTATTACGATTTCCATAGGACATAATGGAATTGTAATATGGCGGACGGGATATCCGTCACATTTGCGATGGGGTAACCAGCGAGTTCTAAATCAGGCCCTTCATGTTGAATCATGCTTCTGATATTGGCAAAACATGACTGTCATGTTCTTCATACTGCAGTTGCACTAACGCCTCTTCCTTTATTTTAAAACAGGCAACGATGCACCACCAGGATTTGGAATACCTATCGGGTACCCGTTCCCCATTGAAGACCCAATGATAGGTAACATTCTCTTACTTAGGGTGCATCAGAGGCACTCCACTGTAATTTAATCAGACTTGTGATGATGCTCACAGCACAAGCTCTCCATGTGTTTAGCAGAGTTGTTTTTAAAGATTGTATCATACTTTACAAAACAAATGTAGTGAAAGGAAGCAATTACTAAGAGTTGCTTAACCTGCTGAGTGCACAAAAAAGGGAAAGGAAGGGAGAGGTGTGATGAGAGAAGGTGTATTCAGTTAATCTTGCACTGATGTTGTATAGACTCAGGCGGAGGTGGCACTGTTTCTAAATGGATTACTGCCAATGTGCTGATGGATTGTTACTTTCATGGAGAGGACCAAGGAGTTGTGTGTATAGGACAAACTTGTTCCAAGTTCACATACTCAAGACAGTGCAGCTCTTTGTGCCCACAGCAGATAATAGAGGAGTGTTCACTGCCTGGATCAGTGCTAAACTCATTAACCTTGACTATGCTGGTCTCCCATGTTGGTGTGATTGTCTGCTTATGCTGCCTCTGCTGGTCTCCGCGTGCTGTCTCTGCTAGTCTCCAGGTTCTGCCTCTGCTGGTCTCCGCATGCAGCCTCTGCTGGTCTCCGCGTGCTGCCTCTGCTGGTCTCGGCATGCTGCCTCTGCTGGTCTCCATGTGCTGCCTCTGCTGGTCTCCACATGCTGTCTCTGCTGATGTCCGCATGCTGTCTCTGCCGGCCTCCCTATGCTCTCTCTGCCTGTCTCCTCATGCTGTCTCTATTGGTCTTCTCATGCTGACTCTACTGGTCTCTACTGGTCTCCCCATGCTCTCTCTGCTGGTCTCCAGATGCTGTCTCCGATGGTCGCCCCATGCTGTCTCTACTGGTCTCCCCATGCTGTCTCTCCTTGTCTCCCTGTGCTACCTCTGCTCGTCTCCCCGTGCTATCTCTGCAGGTCTCCTCCTGCTATCTCTGCTGGTCTCCCCATGCTGTCTCTGCTGGTCTCCACATGCTGTTTCTGCTGGCATCTGCATGATATCTCTGCTAGTTTCCCCCTGCTTGCTCAGCTGGCCCACCCTAGCTCTCTCTGCTGGTCTTCCTGTCCTCTCTTTGCCAGTCTCCCCATGTTGTCTCTGCTGGTCTCCTCGTACTGTCTCTGCTGGTCTCCTCATGCTGTCTCTGCTGGTCTCTAGAGGTTGTCTCTGCTGGTCTCCCCATGCTGTCTTGGCTGGTTACTCCATGCTGTCTCTACTGATCTCTCAAAGTTGTCTTTGCTGGTCAATCAGTCAATGTATCAGTTTTTGTACGGCACGGCCACTCACCCGTGATGGTCTCAAGGCGCTGGGTTGGGGGATGGAGAGGAGTGTGGCGCCTCAACCGAAGAGCCACAATTTGAGGTTCTTCCTAAGGATGGTGAGCGATGGACGTTGTCGGACCTTGCAGGTTGTTCCAGCTCTTTGCTGCGATGTAGGTGAAGAATCATCCTCCGGTGTTTTTTTAATGTGTGGGATAGTGGCCAGGGCCAGTTGAGCGGAGTGGAGTGATCTGGCGGGGGTGTGAAAGGAGACGCGGTGATTCAAGTATGCCGTTCTGACGTTGTGTATTGCTTTGTACGTGTGGGTGAGTAGCTTGAAGGTAATTCATTTTTCTATCAGGAGCCAGTGGAGGGTCCTCAGGTGCTGGGAGATATGTTCTTTGGGTGACCTTATCAGGCCCGGAAAATATTGTGGAGTGGCTTTAAGGTGACAAGTCTGGCAGCTGCGTTCTGGATGAGTTGCAGCTTTTTGATGTTTCTCATCGTGGTGCCAGCGTAGAGAGCTTTGCCGTAGTCCAGCTTTGTTGTTACTAAGGCATGGGCGACTGGCCTGCAGCAGTCTGATGGGATCTATTTGAAAATTTTCCAGAGTTACCTTGATAATTAAGGGCTGGTGCCGAGCACTAGAAACCACTGGCTCAAATAAAGCTCTGGTGAAGCAGATAAGTAATCTGTGCTCATCTCACTCAAGAAAGTGAGTCTGGGCCGGTGAGCCTGTGGTGTTCAAAGAACACCACAGTGAGAACCTGGCTCATGGTGGTCCAATGGCTATCGAAGGGTACTGGACTATAGTGCTACTGGACTCCAAACTGAAATGACCATGTGTCCACTCTCTGGCACTTGGCTCTCACTTGCAATGTAGCCTCCAAATCTTGCTTGAGGAAGCAGTCAGGCTTAGACAGTCAAGCAGCTGTAAAACCTTGAGTACTTCCTCATAACTGATGCCTAGTAAGTGCTCTAAAAAAGAAAAGTACTTTAATATATAGTGGAAAAATATACCTTACAACAAAGTATAATTAGCCAAAAAATCCTGAAGTCCCTCCCAATTTTCTGATCTGAGATACTACTGCATGCACCATTATGGCACTTCTGCCCTAAGGGCTACAAAAAGATTTAACATGGGGCAGTATGGCGCATGCTGTCCAGTTGAAGGTCCAATAGAAGGTGCTCACGAAGCCGAAACATACAATTGGAGATTCTGAAATTCAGAACCCCAGAAACACCCACGATCCTGGGGAAAGAATGCAGAGATAGTGGCATCTTAGTCTCATTAAGTTGTACTTCAAAGATGTTAAATATGTTACTCAAAGAGGCAGGCATATCTCCTTTCTTGCACAACAGTAGTTTTGCTTTTAGTTACTGGCTCTGTCAGGTCAACTTGTTTCACTGCACCTAAAAGTAATCACTGTAGACCCAAAAAACGTTATGCCCTCCTGCCCTCACCCAAAATACCAAAGGCTACCCAAAATAACAAACTAAACACCTAAGCCTGGCAAGCAAAATGATATCCTTCTGGGCATGATGACTGGGCATGCTGGAGTCCTCATGCTGATGAGAGTAATAGCTAGTTTTGGTGCCAGGAAATCAGAATTCTGAGAGAGGTTGTCACACCTGATTTGAAGGGCGCACAGGTATGAAGGGCGCACAGAGGTAGCGACTGGAGGCTGAGATGCATGGACTGAAGGATCTAGTCAACTTTTTCTGGATCCAGGGTGACTTCCTGCAGGTACTTCTCTACCCAGTCCCAGGGGTGAAACCAAGTAAATTCTCAAGGTATCTTTACACAGCCAAAAGATACACTCAGTTTCTCTGCAACACGGTGGAGTCATGGACAAAGCAGGTCCATACGAAGTAGGTTTACCCTTAATGTCCACAACACTAGACCATAGTAGTAATGTCCAACAGCAGATGACGATGCTAGATGGCTTCCTGAATGACTCTTGAGAAAACCTCATTTCCTGAATGTATGAGGCTGGACTTGCTTGTAGTGAGTACCAAGGGGTACTTACACCTTGCACCAGGCCCAGGTATCCCTTATTAGTGTATAGGGTGTCTAGCAGCTTAGGCTGATAGATAATGGTAGCTTAGCAGAGCAGCTTAGGCTGAACTAGGAGACGAGTGAAGCTCCTACAGTACCACTAGTGTCATATGCACAATATCATAAGAAAACACAATACACAGATATACTAAAAATAAAGGTACTTTATTTTTATGACAATATGCCAAAAGTATCTCAGTGAGTACCCTCAGTATGAGGATAGCAAATATACACAAGATATATGTACACAATACCAAAAATATGCAGTATAGTCTTAGAAAACAGTGCAAACAAGGTATAGTTACAATAGGATGCAATGGGGACACATAGGGATAGGGGCAACACAAACCATATACTCCAAAAGTGGAATGCGAACCACGAATGGACCCCAAACCTATGCGAACTTGTAGAGGGTCGCTGGGACTGTAAGAAAACAGTGAGGGTTAGAAAAATAGCCCACCCCAAGACCCTGAAAAGTGAGTGCAAAGTGCACTAAAGTTCCCCAGAGGACATAGAAGTCGTGATAGGGGAATTCTGCAGGAAAGACACAAACCAGCAATGCAACAACGATGGATTTCCAGTCGAAGGTACCTGTGGAACAAGGGGACCCAGTCCAAAAGTCACAAGCAAGTCTTAGATGGGCAGATGCCCAGGAAATGCCAGCTGTGGGTGCAAAGAAGCTGCTACTGGACAGTAGAAGCTAAGGATTCTGCAGGAACGACAAGGGCTAGAGACTTCCCCTTTGGAGGATGGATCCCCCCACGCCGTGGAGAGTCGTGCAGAAGTGTTTTCCTGAAGACCGCCAACAAGCCTTGCTAGCTGCAAATCGTGCGGTTAGGGTTTTTGGATGCTGCAGTGGCCCAGGAGGGACCAAGATGTCGCCAATTGCGTCAGAGGACAGAGGGGGCGTCCAGCAGGACAAGGAGCCCTCTCAGAAGCAGGCAGCACCCGCAGAAGTGCCGGAACAGGCACTACAAGGAGGAGTGAAACGGTGCTCACCCGAAGTTGCACAAAGGAGTCCCACGCCGCCGGAGGACAACTTAGGAGGTCGTGCAATGCAGGTTAGAGTGCCGTAGACCCATGCTTGGCTGTGCACAAAGGATTTCCGCCGGAAGTGCACAGAGGCCGGAGTAGCTGCAAAAGACGCGGTTCCCAGCAATGCAGTCTGGCGTGGGGAGGCAAGGACTTACCCCCACCAAACTTGGACTGAAGAGTCACTGGACTGTGGGAGTCACTTGGACAGAGTTGCTGGATTCAAGGGACCTCGCTCATCGTGCTGAGAGGAGACCCATGGGACCAGTGATGCAGTTCTTTGGTGCCTGCGTTTGCAGGGGGAAGATTCCGTCGACCCACTGGAGATTTCTTCGGAGCTTCTAGTGCAGAGAGGAGGCAGACTGCCCCCACAGCATGCACCACCAGGAAAACAGTCGAGAAGGCGGCAGGATCAGCGTTACAGAGTTGCAGTAGTCATCTTCGCTACTTTGTTGCAGTTTTGCAGGCGTCCAGCGCGGTCAGCAGTCGATTCCTTGGCAGAAGGTGAAGAGAGAGATGCAGAGGAACTCTGATGAGCTCTTGCATTCGTTATCTAAGGAATTCCCCAAAGCAGAGACCCTAAATAGCCAGAAAAGAGGGTTTGGCTACTTAGGAGAGAAGATAGGCTAGCAACACCTGAAGGAGCCTATCAGAAGGAGTCTCTGACGTCACCTGCTGGCCCTGGCCACTCAGAGCAGTCCAGTGTGCCAGCAGCACCTCTGTTTCCAAGATGGCAGAGGTCTGGAGCACACTGGAGGAGCTCTGGGCACCTCCCAGGGGAGGTGCAGGTCAGGGGAGTGGTCACTCACCTTTCCTTTGTCCAGTTTCGCGCCAGAGCAGGGCTGAGGGGTCCCTGAACCGGTGTAGACTGGCTTATGCAGAAATGGGCACCATGTGTGCCCATGAAAGCATTTCCAGAGGCTGGGGGAGGCTACTCCTCCCCTGCCTGAACACCTTTTTCCAAAGGGAGAGGGTGTAACACCCTCTCTCTGAGGAAGTCCTTTGTTCTGCCTTCCTGGGCCAAGCCTGGCTGGACCCCAGGAGGGCAGAAACCTGTCTGAGGGGTAACGGGTAACGGTTAGACATATAGGTGACTTATAAGTTACTTAAGTGCAGTGTAAAATGGCTGTGAAATAACGTGGACGTTATTTCACTCAGGCTGCAGTGGCAGGCCTGTGTAAGAATTGTCAGAGCTCCCTATGGGTGGCAAAAGAAATGCTGCAGCCCATAGGGATCTCCTGGAACCCCAATACCCTGGGTACCTCAGTACCATATACTAGGGAATTATAAGGGTGTTCCAGTATGCCAATGTAAATTGGTGAAATTGGTCACTAGCCTGTTAGTGACAATTTGTAAAGAGAGAGCATAACCACTGAGGTTCTGGTTAGCAGAGCCTCAGTGAGACAGTTAGGCACCACACAGGGAACACACACATATAGGCCACAAACTTATGAGCACTGGGGTCCTGACTAGCAGGGTCCCAGTGACACATAACAAACATACTGAAAACATAGGGTTTTCACTATGAGTACTGGGCCCTGGCTAGCAGGATCCCAGTGAGACAGTGAAAACACCCTGACATACACTCACAAACAGGCCAAAAGTGGGGGTAACAAGGCTAGAAAGAGGCTACTTTCTCACACTGAAGAGCTGAAGTCCAACCACGAGTCCCACAGTTTCTTACAGTTAACTGGCCTTTGGACGTGGCTGGTAAACCGGTTCTCCTCTCAGAACATGTTCTCTGTGGGGCACAGAGGACTAATGCATCTAGCCCACAAACCTGGGTTTGACCTCATTGCCACAAGTTCAAATTCACTCAGCCTTTCATCACTCTGAGGTTGATAAAATGAACACCATTGAGTTGGGTAACAATAAACGCCTGTAGTGCAGAGACAAGGTGTCCCAAGGGATGAATGTGCGTGCTGTACATGTGCATGTGTAATTGGTATGTAATCCAGCATTTTCTCAGAAATGCAGGCCAGTCACAGCAGCACTCTAGGTCTAGGCATATCACTCGCCTGGAAAGGAGATAGCAGTCATAAAGACAATGGCCGTACTTACCTGAAATGTCCCCTTCTTGATAAATGGGCATATACCCCGGCCCTAAATGCCCAACTGCCTTTGAAAACTGGTATCCTGACTTTGCTATTTCCCTAGCATTATGCTACTCTAGTGTGCACTCAAATGCCTAGACCCATACCCGATAATGAAGGCCCAGACCCTATCCTGTGACCTGGAGAGCCACACCAGACACCCCTTCATATTGGGAAATGGAATCCTGCCCTTGCCCTGGCAGGGCACCATGCTTTGTAAACTTATAGTGTCTCTGCCTAATGAAGGAGCTGCCCTCTGACTGCTTTTGAGTAAAGGGTCAGTTGTTGTGTTAGACCCAGACCTTGCACTAACATTCCATGCGCAGGTATGTGCAGTGAGTGTAAAGCACTGATATGGTAGTAGAACTCTGAGTGTCTGAGTACCGAAACCACAGGGTTTCATTCTGGATGCCCCGGTTTTGCATGGCATAGATGGAGGGTGAAGGTAGGTTTCCCAGACAGAGGAAGTGTTTTACCTGCATTTCTGTGGCCAGAGGGTGGAGACTCAGACACTGAAGTGAGGAGGATGGAGACTGAACTGCCTTTGGAAAGGGGCCCCTGGTTAGCAAGAGTCTTCTTCCTAAGCACTGGCAGTCAATATATGGCAGGATGAAGATGGGTTTGCAGTGTGTGTTGTTTAAAGTAAGGAAGTTTCTCGGCCTTGCCTGCCTCTTTTGCCTGTGTCCAATTACTGCTTCAGAAAGTCTGATGAAAGCCAGTGCACAGAACCCGCAATTTATTGTCCCATGTTTTGGGTACCACTGGTTGGAGCCAGACAGATTGCTGCCTGCTGTGAGAGCCATCACTTTGCACAAACGCTGTGAATGAGGATCAGCCTGGAAATAACATTTGGATGAGAACCACCCCAACCCAGTTCTGAAGCGTTAAATATTGGATCCACATCCACTTGGTTCCAGTCCCAAGCTCTTCAGGGCCAAGGAAGGGAGAGCTCTGCAGAGGACCCCAAGGGCTTCTGTGTAAGCAGGGCTGATATCAGCATGACAACCAATAACCTGGAGATGAGGGAACATCACCCGAAGTCTGCTAGAGAAGCTGGGGTTCTGCCTAGCACCTAGAAACCTGCTTGCTGCGAGAGGGAAGGAGTGCACTTGGCTCTGCAGAGAAACGTCCAGGAAGAAAAGGTCATTGTGTTTCTGGAGGACCAGAGAGCTGGTGCTGCCACTACAGAATCTGCAGAAGAGCCGTCTACAGAGCCGTCGTCGAGCCAATTGGCCCGAAAGGCTGCAAATGGCAAAGGCGCAACACAGATGCCGAATTGGCTGGAATTGCATTCTCTGGGTGCCAGGTTCACCCTATCACCAGCCAGAAGGGGGGAAATTGCCAAAGATTTAATGCTACTGCACTAGACCAGACACGTCAGTGTCGTCCAGTTATCCTGCTCTGAAAGTAATCCTTCCCCAAGGCCACCTCCCTGAAGAGCCACCACTAGGGTGTGGACTCAGACTGCGGCTGCCGCAGCGTGTGGTCTGCGGTACTATTGAGTAGGTAAAGTGGGCCTTAGCCTGAGTTCAGAACAAGGGACTGCACTGTGAACCGAGGAATCAGGTGCAAAGACTTGAGGCTCTTGACCCGCTTCAATGCGAAGGATGAGAACTATTGAACTGATTTACCCCTCTAACCAATGGGGGTAAAAAGTAAGTAATCTGTTATTTTTCCACATCTATGCCCATACCTTCAGCATACCAGAGAGTATATTGATTGGATTACCAGGAACAGTATTGATAGGGGGGCCACTGGAGAGCATAAGCAGGACTGAAACCTAATTGGTATTCCAAGAAAACCGTCTGTTATTTAGTTCTTCTGTGTGATTAAAGTTCCTTCTTTTCTCCAGAAGTGATAAGCAGCGAGTATTGCATGATTGTGTCTGTTGAGTTCTGAGCTCTTCTCTCCCTCGCTACCTTCTTAAGAAGCCTGTGACTGCTCACCCTTGCTACCTCAAGAGCAAAGGGCAGCATGGTTGATTCTTGGCTCAGTTTGCAGAATCACAGCAGGCAAATGACCCCCAAACCCCACAGTTGAGGCCCAGTAGCCCAGGCCTGCCCAATGGCCTCTGATTCGGATCTGACTCCCAAGAACGCAGTCTTAGCAATAGTGGTCTGGAGCTTGTTCTTTGAAAGACAAGAAGTCCTGGAATCCACTAGTGATCAAAAGTCCTAGTGCTTTATGACCAGCCAACCAATGGAATTATCTGCAGCCTCTGAATTTTAGAGGGATCTGCAGTCACAGAGGGTATGAGCACTTAATGATTAGGGCATGCAGTTGTCCTACTTTGGTTTTGCCACCTGGCTATACGGAATCTACTCCCACCTGCAGAGTCCAGCACGGTTCCTCATTATCTCCCATTCTTTTCAACTAATATTTGACCCTGTAAATATCAGGGCATGTTGAGGCAACATGGTATCTTATGCAGTCGACACCAACCCCCTTGTAAGATGTGGCAAGCCTATATCTCACATCCAGGACATCCTCTACAGATGTTTCTCCTTAATTCTAGGGTGGATGAATGAACATTTTTAAAAGGTAATACTTCCATAATGGAAATGCTTTTTACGGCCTGGAATCTCTACGGACACCGTCCCTTTGACATGTTTGTTTGGGTGAAGTCCTCACCCTTGTCATTTCTGTGAAAAGCTAAGGTTTCCTCTTCAACAAAGATCTTAAGCTTTTCACATAATTTGTTTTCTCCAGATGGTTAGCTGCAGAAGATTCTACCATTCCTTCTCCTTCATCATGGAACTCTGGTGATGAATGCTGGTATTGTATCTAGGCTTGATGATGCAAACACTTGCTACTTGGATCCTCCTGCAACCTGACCATTCGAAAGCTCAGCTTATTTATGTCTAGGCTTGATGATGGCAACACTTGCTACTTGGGCTTGCTACTTGGGCTTCCTGCTAGCTCTTATGAAGCTTTAAGTGGTGCAGAACACAGCTGTTCACTTAGTTCATCACTTCAAGAGATTCTACAGGTGCCGCATGTATGCAGGAAACAGGGCGAAATTCCTCAGAGATGCAGAATCTTGAAGAAATACTGTGGAATCTTCAACTGAACGGAGGCAATCTCCTCAGCCCAGAGGAACACTTGCCTTGAAGCAAACTCCATCATCCACATTGCTAGACATGTACTACGATCTCGTACTCAACCACAGGCAGGCATAGATGTGTACATGACCTTCTACACATGCCCTAAACATGATTAGGGGAGACTTAACAGACCTTTTCTTTAGGGATGGGTGTAACGCATGTGATTCCGAGTAGCATAATCATGCAGTTACTCAAGAATCCAGTGGGTTTACGCAGAATTAAGCAAGAAGAGTATTTCTTTGTTTAGTGCTATTTCTTTGAGAAGGAATGCCCCTGTGCCTCCAAAACGCAACAGAACATGAATAGCGAGCATGAGCAACCGCTTGCTAAATGTGCTCAGGGGTAGGATTTTCCCCCAACTTTCTCCCACATTTAGCCCTATTTTCTTAGTGCAAAATGAACCCTTTACACCCAAGATGGATGCAAGGGTGCATTTTGTGCTAAGTGCAGCAGAACACAAATAGCAAGCAGGTGCTCGTGCTCTCTAAATATGCTCTTGTGGTAGGAATACACTTAAGGCCACATGTACGTAGGTTCAGATTTGCGACTCGCAATTTGCGAGTCGCAAATCCGAATGTAGGATGGTGTCTATTCATGAGGTAGGTCGCAATTTGCGACCCCCTTGGGAATGGCGACCCTCACAGGGACGGTGGCCTGCTGGAGACAGCAGACCAACATGTCTGTGACTGCTTCTCAATAAAGCAATTTTTTTTTTTTGTAATGCAGCCCGTTTTCCTTAAATGTGTTAACCTTAAAAATGTTTACAGTGCCATTCACAACGGGGAAAGGGTCCCATGGGGAGCCCTTTCTTTTTGTGAATGGGTTAGCACCCATTTGAAATGGGTGCAAACTGCAATTGTTTTGCGACCGCGTTCGCAGTCACAAAACAATCCTACATTGCACTGCGAGTCGCAATTAGGAAGGGAACACCCCTTCCTAATTGCGAGTCGCAAACCCGTTTTGCGATTCAGTAACCAGGTTACTGTAGGAAGCTGGACTGGCTTGTAGTGAGTACCAAGGGGTACTTGCACCAGGCCCAGTTATCCCTTATTAGTGTATAGGGTGTCTAGCAGCTTAGGCTGATAGATAATGGTAGCTTAGCAGAGCAGCTTAGGCTGAACTAGGAGACGTGTGAAGCTCCTACAGTACCACCGGCCGCCAGGGCCACCGACCACAGGAGCACCGCCAACAGGCTGGCGGTGCTCCCGAGGGCATTCTGACCGCTGCGGTTCAGCCGCGGTCAGAAAGGGTAAACCGGCGGTCTCCCGCCGGTTTACCACTGCCCTTCAGAATCCTCCATGGGTGCGGAGCGCGCTCCGCAGCCATGGGGATTCTGACACCCCCTACCGCCATCCTGTTCCTGGCGGGTCTCCCGCCAGGAACAGGATGGCGGTAGGGGGTGCCGCGGGGCCCCTGGGGGCCCCTGCAGTGCCCATGCCCATGGCATGGACACTGCAGGGGCCCCCGTAAGAGGGCCCCGCAAAGTATTTCAGTGTCTGCTAAGCAGACACTGAAATACGCGACGGGTGCAACTGCACCCGTCGCACCCCTGCAACTACGCCGGCTCAATTCTGAGCCGGCGTCCTCGTTGCAGGGGCATTTCCTCTGGGCTGGCGGGCGCTCTTTTGGAGAGCGCCCGCCGGCCCAGAGGAAATGTCTGAATGGCCGCCGCGGTCTTTTGACCGCGGTGCGGTCATTCAGCGGCGGTACCTTGGCGGACGGTCAAAATGACCCCCTTAGTGTCATATGCACAATATCATAAGAAAACACAATACACAGTTATACTAAAAATAAAGGATCTTTATTTTTATGACAATATGCCAAAGTATCTTAGAGTGTACCCTCAGTGAGAGGATAGGAAATATACACAAGATATATATACACAATAGCAAAAATATGCAGTATAGTCTTAGAAAACAGTGCAAACAATGTATAGTTACAATAGGATGCAATGGGGAAACATAGGGATAGGGGCAACACAAACCATATACTCCAAAAGTGGAATGCGAACCACGAATGGACCCCAAACCTATGTGACCTTGTAGAGGGTCGCTGGGACTATTAGAAAATAGTGAGAGTTAGAAAAATAACCCTCCCCAAGACCCTGAAAAGTGAGTGCAAAGTGCACTAAAGTTCCCCTAAGGACAAAGAAGTCGTGTTAGAGGAATAATGCAGGAAAGACACAAACCAGCAATGCAACAACTGTGGATTTCCAATCTAGGGTACCTGTGGAACAAGGGGACCAAGTCCAAAAGTCACAAGCAAGTCGGAGATGGGCAGATGCCCAGGAAATGCCAGCTGCGGGTGCAAAGAAGCTTCTACTGGACAGAAGAAGCTGAGGTTTCTGCAGGAACGAAAAGGGCTAGAGACTTCCCCTTTGGTGGACGGATCCCTCTCGCCATGGAGAGTCGTGCAGAAGTGTTTTCCCGCCGAAAGAACACTAACAAACCTTGCTAGCTGCAAATCGTGCGGTTAGCGTTTTTGGACGCTGCTGAGGCCCAGGAGAGACCAGGAGGTCGCAAATTGGACCAGCAGAGAGACGAGACGTCGAGCAAGACAAGGAGCCCTCTCTGAGGCCGGTAGCACCCGGAAAAGTGCCAAAAACAGGCACTACAAGGATGCGTGAAACGGTGCTCGCCGAAGTTGCACAAAGGAGTCCCACGTCGCCGGAGACCAACTTAGAAAGTCGTGCAATGCAGGTTAGAGTGCCGTGGACCCAGGCTTGGCTGTGCACAAAGGATTTCCACCGGAAGTGCACAGGGGTTGGAGTAGCTGCAAAGTCGCGGTTCCCAGCAATGCAGCCCAGCGAGGTGAGGCAATGACTTGCCTCCACCAAACTTGGACTGAAGAGTCACTGGACTGTGGGGGTCACTTGGACAGAGTCGATGGATTCGAGGGACCTCGCTTGTCGTACTGAGAGGAGACCCAAGGGACCGGTTATGCAGCTTTTTGGTGCCTGCGGTTGCAGGGGGAAGATTCCGTCGACCCACCGGAGATTTCTTCGGAGCTTCTGGTGCAGAGAGGAGGCAGACTACCCCCACAGCATGCACAAGCAGGAAAACAGTCGAGAAGGCGGCAGGATCAGCGTTACAGAGTTGCAGTAGTCGTCTTTGCTACTATGTTGCAGGTTTGCAGGCTTCCAGCGCGGTCAGCAGTCGATTCCTTATCAGAAGGTGAAGAGAGAGATGCAGAGGAACTCGGATGAGCTCTTGCATTCGTTATCTAAAGTTTCCCCAGAGACAGAGACCCTAAATAGCCAGAAAAGAGGGTTTGGCTACCTAGGAGAGAGGATAGGCTAGCAACACCTGAAGGAGCCTATCACAAGGAGTCTCTGATGTCACCTGGTGGCACTGGCCACTCAGAGCAGTCCAGTGTGCCAGCAGCACCTCTGTTTCCAAGATGGCAGAGGTCTGGAGCACACTGGAGGAGCTCTGGACACCTCCCAGGGGAGGTGCAGGTCAGGGGAGTGGTCACTCCCCTTTCCTTTGTCCAGTTTCGCGCCAGAGCAGGGGCTAAGGGGTCCCTGAACCGGTGTAGACTGGCTTATGCAGAATTGGGCACATCTGTGCCCAACAAAGCATTTCCAGAGGCTGGGGGAGGCTACTCCTCCCCTGCCTTCACACCATTTTCCAAAGGGAGAGGGTGTCACACCCTCTCTCAGAGGGAGTTCTTTGTTCTGCCATCCTGGGCCAGGCCTGGCTGGACCCCAGGAGGGCAGATGCCTGTCAGAGGGGTTGGCAGCAGCAGCAGCTACAGTGAAACCCCAGGAAGGGCAGTTTGGCAGTACCAGGGTCTGTGCTACAGACCACTGGGATCATGGAATTGTACCAACAATGCCAGGATGGCATAGAGGGGGCAATTCCATGATCATAGACATGTTACATGGCCATATTCGGAGTTACCATTGTGAAGCTACATATAGGTAGTGACCTACAGGGAGTGCAGAATTATTAGGCAAGTTGTATTTTTGAGGATTAATTTTATTATTGAACAACAACCATGTTCTCAATGAACCCAAAAAACTCATTAATATCAAAGCTGAATATTTTTGGAAGTAGTTTTTAGTTTGTTTTTAGTTTTAGCTATGTTAGGGGGATATCTGTGTGTGCAGGTGACTATTACTGTGCATAATTATTAGGCAACTTAACAAAAAACAAATATATACCCATTTCAATTATTTATTATTACCAGTGAAACCAATATAACATCTCAACATTCACAAATATACATTTCTGACATTCAAAAACAAAACAAAAACAAATCAGTGACCAATATAGCCATCTTTCTTTGCAAGGACACTCAAAAGCCTGCCATCCATGGATTCTGTCAGTGTTTTGATCTGTTCACCATCAACATTGCGTGCAGCAGCAACCACAGCCTCCCAGACACTGTTCAGAGAGGTGTACTGTTTTCCCTCCTTGTAAATCTCACATTTGATGATGGACCACAGGTTCTCAATGGGGTTCAGATCAGGTGAACAAGGAGGCCATGTCATTAGATTTCCTTCTTTTATACCCTTTCTTGCCAGCCACGCTGTGGAGTACTTGGACGCGTGTGATGGAGCATTGTCCTGCATGCAAATCATGTTTTTCTTGAAGGATGCAGACTTCTTCCTGTACCACTGCTTGAAGAAGGTGTCTACCAGGAACTGGCAGTAGGACTGGGAGTTGAGCTTGACTCCATCCTCAACCCGAAAAGGCCCCACAAGCTCATCTTTGATGATACCAGCCCAAACCAGTACTCCACCTCCACCTTGCTGGCGTCTGAGTCGGACTGGAGCTCTCTGCCCTTTACCAATCCAGCCACGGGCCCATCCATCTGGCCCATCAAGACTCACTCTCATTTCATCAGTCCATAAAACCTTAGAAAATCAGTCTTGAGATATTTCTTGGCCCAGTCTTGACGTTTCAGCTTGTGTGTCTTGTTCAGTGGTGGTCGTCTTTCAGCCTTTCTTACCTTGGCCATGTCTCTGAGTATTGCACACCTTGTGCTTTTGGGCACTCCAGTGATGTTGCAGCTCTGAAATATGGCCAAACTGGTGGCAAGTGGCATCGTGGCAGCTGCACGCTTGACTTTTCTCAGTTCATGGGCAGTTATTTTGCGCCTTGGTTTTTCCACACGCTTCTTGCGACCCTGTTGACTATTTTGAATTAAACGCTTGATTGTTCGATGATCACGCTTCAGAAGCTTTGCAATTTTAAGAGTGCTGCATCCCTCTGCAAGATATCTCACTATTTTTGACTTTTCGGAGCCTGTCAAGTCCTTCTTTTGACCCATTTTGCCAAAGGAAAGGAAGTTGCCTAATAATTATGCACACCTGATATAGGGTGTTGATGTCATTAGACCACACCCCTTCTCATTACAGAGATGCACATCACCTAATATGCTTAATTGGTAGTAGGCTTTCGAGCCTATACAGCTTGGAGTAAGACAACATGCATAAAGAGGATGATGTGGTCAAAATACTCATTTGCCTAATAATTCTGCACTCCCTGTATATGTAGTGCACGCGTGTAATGGTGTCCCCGCACTCACAAAGTTCAGGGGATTGGCTCTGAACAATGTGGGGGCACCTTGGCTAGTGCCAGGGTGCCCTCACACTAAGTAACTTTGCACCTAACCTTTACCAGGTAAAGGTTAGACATATAGGTGACTTATAAGTTACTTAAGTGCAGTGTAAAATGGCTGTGAAATAACGTGGACGTTATTTCACTCAGGCTGCAGTGGCAGGCCTGTGTAAGAATTGTCAGAGCTCCCTATGGGTGGCAAAAGAAATGCTGCAGCCCATAGGGATCTCCTGGAACCCCAATACCCTGGGTACCTCAGTACCATATACTAGGGAATTATAAGGGTGTTCCAGTAAGCCAATGTAAATTGGTAAAAATGGTCACTAGCCTGTTAGTGACAATTTGGAAAGAAATGAGAGAGCATAACCATTGAGGTTCTGGTTAGCAGAGCCTCAGTGAGACAGTTAGGCACCACACAGGGAACACATACATATAGGCCACAAACTTATGAGCACTGGGGTCCTGACTAGCAGGGTCCCAGTGACACATAACAAACACACTGAAAACATAGGGTTTTCACTATGAGCACTGGGCCCTGGCTGGCAGGATCCCAGTGAGACAGTGAAAACACCCTGACATACACTCACAAACAGGCCTAAAGTGGGGGTAACAAGGCTAGAAAGAGGCTACTTTCTCACACAACCCCCCCCAAACGAAGGACAATAAGGCTAACCTTGGCCAGTTGAGACTTTATTGTCTAAGTGGTGATAAGTAGAGAGTAGCTCTGCAATAGACTGGTTACTCCCTTTATCATCCACTATATGGTTACTTCCCTGTGGGGATGTAAACCACCCTGTTTGAAGTTTTTTAGCTAAGCAACAATGTGAAGATGTATTTTCAGAGTTTCTATCAGTAAGTTTTAGTTTAGAGCAGTGGGAATTGTCCACTGAACCTATTTGTAATGATGGAAATGCCAGACAGGGATGCTGTCTCAGAAAAGCCATAGCTGGGCAAAAACTTTGTCCATATGGCTGGAAGAGAGAACAGGGATGCTGTTTCTCTTGAGTTGGAGCAGGGCAGGGATGCTGTCCTATGAGCTCCACACTAGGGCAGGGATGCTGTCCTAAGTGTTGTGAGGCAGTGCAGGGTTTCTGCACTAAAGTTTCTCTGGGAGGGTTGGAGGGATGCTCCATGTTAACTAAAATGGTGCTCTTTTTCTCACCAATGTTAGTTATCCCACAGAGAGGTACTTCCACCTCAGGGAGTCCAGCTTTGCCAGCTGATGATTCCCTTGGAACAGGTGCCACCCCAGGAGAGGTTTCTCCCACCACAGGAATGCTATCCTGAATGGTAGGGTGGTTAGGGGATACTGTGATACCCTTTTTACCTGTTGATGGAGAGGGATCCTGAGTTTTCAGGCCTTCTCTCCTTTGCTTTTTCATTTCAGTAGAAATGAGAGGGAACAATTCCTCTGGGATGCCCAGCATGGCTGCATGGGCATAAAACTCTACATCAGCCCAACCTGAGGCCTCTAGGTCATTACCTAAGAGACAATCTACAGGTAAGCTAGGTGATACCACCACCTGCTTAGGGCCAGTGACTCCACCCCAACTAAACTGAATTATAGCTAAGGGAAGATACTTAGAGGAGTTATGGACATCAATAATCTTATACTGTTGTCCAATGATGTGTTGATCAGGGTGCACTAGGTTTTCAGTCACCAAAGTGATACTGGCACCTGTGTCCCTGTAGGCCAAGGCCTCAACACCATTTATTGAAACTGTCTGCCTGTACTTATCCATTGTAAGGGGACAAGCAGCCAGTGTGGCAAGGCCAATGCCACTAGGTGTGACAGAAACTGTCTTGGGAGTGACTACCCCAGTTTCTACTATGGACCCAAAAGTGAACCCAACTACACCCTTAACTTGACTGTTGCCAGCAGTCCCACCACTAGTACCACTACTGCTAGGGGCACTAGAGCTTGATGTATTAGTGGTGGTAGGCTCAGGGGGTTTACCTGGACAGGACTTATCCCCTGGCCTATGGCCTCTGTTTTTACACACAAAGCACCAAGGCTTTTTAATGTGTGCAGGTTGAGAAGAAGAGGAAGAATTAGTTTTATCCCCACCCTCTGAAGAGTGTTTAAGATTTGAAGTGGGATCTTTGGTTTTACCCTTATCCCCATGCTTATCTTGAGAGTTTTCACCATCTTTCTTCTTATTGCCATCTTTGTCACCCCCTGTATGAACTTTTCTGTTCACCCTTGTTCTGACCCATTTGTCTGCCTTCTTTCCCAATTCTTGGGGAGAGGTCAGATCAGAGTCTACCAGGTACTGGTGCAACAAATCAGACACACAATTATTAAGTATATGCTCTCTCAGGATTGTGTTATACAGGCTTTCATAATCAGTAACTTTACTGCCATGTAACCACCCCTCCAAGGCCTTCACTGAATGGTCAATGAAATCAACCCAGTCTTGTGAAGACTCCTTTTTGGTCTCTCTGAACTTTATCCTGTATTGTTCAGTGGTTAAGCCATAACCATCCAGGAGTGCATTCTTAAGAACTTGGAAATTATTAGCATCATTTCTTTCACAGTAAGGAGCCTATCCCTACCTTTTCCACTAAATGATAGCCATAGGATAGCAGCCCACTGCCTTTGAGGGACATCCTGTACAACACAGGCCCTCTCAAGTGCAGCAAACCACTTGTTAATGTCATCCCCCTCCTTATAAGGGGGAACTATCTTGTGCAGATTCCTGGAATCATGCTCTTTTGCAGGATGATTATGGGGAATACTGCTGCTGCCACCATGGGTTTCTAAACCCAGTTTCTGTCTCTCCTTCTCTACTTCTAAAGTCTGTCTATCCAAATCCAGCTGTTGCTTCTTGAGCTTCAGTCTGGTTTGTTCCACTCTCAATCTATTGAGTTCCCTTTCTAACAATCTGTCATCAGGGTGGGTGGGAGGGACATGCCTTGAAACAGAAGTATGGTGAGAATGGACAGAAGGAGACCTGTCCCTTACAGAAGCCACCCTAACAGCTTGGCTAACAGAAACATCACTACCAGTATGGTGAGAATAAATGCTTTTGCTATGATGTGAGACAACACTATTTATATGGTGTGGCTCATCATCATTACCAACTATGCTAGACTGTCTAGTAATGGGCAGGCTAGGAAGTTTCTTTCCTGAATCTTTTCCTGGGGGAGTCCCTGGATCAGATTGAGAACCATTAGCTACTTTTTCTACAGATTGGGCACTTATGGCCTTATCCTGTACTCTAAGCATGTTAATTAACAGTTCTAAGGAAGGATTCTTCCCTACACTCAAACCTCTCTCTATGCAGAGATTCCTTGCTCCTTTCCAGCTAAGGTGATCATATGCAAGTTTGGACAGATCAACATTTTGGCCTGTGCCAGACATTTTTAGAGAGAGTTAAAGTGATAGTAAAAGATAAAAAATGTTGTCAGAGCTTTTAGAAAGACAGAGAAAAAAAACTTTTAAAACTTTTAAGAACTTTTTGAAAGTTTAGAAGTACTTTTCAGCACTTAGAAAAGAGTGAAAAGAGGAAATGCAAAACTTTTTGGCTATGTGTATATACACTGACCTTGTTTTGTATATTTTTCTCTTATGAAAAGTACAATGACAAGAGTGGTAAGTAGTCTCAAAGCACTTATCCCACCACTGCACAACCAATGTAGGAGGCTGGACTGGCTTGTAGTGAGTACCAAGGGGTACTTGCACCTTGCACCAGGCCCAGTTATCCCTTATTAGTGTATAGGGTGTCTAGCAGCTTAGGCTGATAGATAATGGTAGCTTAGCAGAGCAGCTTAGGCTGAACTAGGAGACGTGTGAAGCTACCACAGTACCACTTAGTGTCATATGCACAATATCATAAGAAAACACAATACACAGTTATACTAAAAATAAAGGTACTTTATTTTTATGACAATATGCCAAAGTATCTCAGAGTGTACCCTCAGTGAGAGGATAGGAAATATACACAAGATATATATACACAATAGCAAAAATATGCAGTATAGTCTTAGAAAACAGTGCAAACAATGTATAGTTACAATAGGATGCAATGGGGAAACATAGGGATAGGGGCAACACAAACCATATACTCCAAAAGTGGAATGCGAACCACGAATGGACCCCAAACCTATGTGACCTTGTAGAGGGTCGCTGGGACTATTAGAAAATAGTGAGAGTTAGAAAAATAACCCTCCCCAAGACCCTGAAAAGTGAGTGCAAAGTGCACTAAAGTTCCCCTAAGGACAAAGAAGTCGTGTTAGAGGAATAATGCAGGAAAGACACAAACCAGCAATGCAACAACTGTGGATTTCCAATCTAGGGTACCTGTGGAACAAGGGGACCAAGTCCAAAAGTCACAAGCAAGTCGGAGATGGGCAGATGCCCAGGAAATGCCAGCTGCGGGTGCAAAGAAGCTTCTACTGGACAGAAGAAGCTGAGGTTTCTGCAGGAACGAAAAGGGCTAGAGACTTCCCCTTTGGTGGACAAATTCCTCTCGCCATGGAGAGTCGTGCAGAAGTGTTTTCCCGCCGAAAGAACGCTAACAAGCCTTGCTAGCTGCAAATCGTGCGGTTAGCGTTTTTGGACGCTGCTGAGGCCCAGGAGGGACCAGGAGGTCGCAAATTGAACCAGCAGAGAGAGGGGACGTCGAGCAAGACAAGGAGCCCTCTCTGAGGCCGGTAGCACCCAGAAAAGTGCCAGAAACAGGCACTACGAGGATGTGTGAAACGGTGCTCAACGAAGTTGCACAAAGGAGTCCCACGTCGCCGGAGACCAACTTAGAAAGTCGTGCAATGCAGGTTAGAGTGCCGTGGACCCAGGCTTGGCTGTGCACAAAGGATTTCCACCGGAAGTGCACAGGGGCCGGAGTAGCTGCAAAGTCGCGGTTCCCAGCAATGCAGCCCAGCGAGGTGAGGCAAGGACTTACCTCCACCAAACTTGGACTGAAGAGTCACTGGACTGTGGGGGTCACTTGGACAGAGTCGCTGGATTCGAGGGACCTCGCTCGTCGTACTGAGAGGAGACCCAAGGGACCGGTGATGCAGCTTTTTGGTGCCTGCGGTTGCAGGGGGAAGATTCCGTCGACCCACGGGAGATTTCTTCGGAGCTTCTGGTGCAGAGAGGAGGCAGGCTACCCCCACAGCATGCACAAGCAGGAAAACAGTCGAGAAGGCAGCAGGATCAGCGTTACAGAGTTGCAGTAGTCGTCTTTGCTACTATGTTGCAGGTTTGCAGGCTTCCAGCGCAGTCAGCAGTCGATTCCTTATCAGAAGGTGAAGAGAGAGATGCAGAGGAACTCGGATGAGCTCTTGCATTCGTTATCTAAAGTTTCCCCAGAGACAGAGACCCTAAATAGCCAGAAAAGAGGGTTTGGCTACCTAGGAGAGAGGATAGGCTAGCAACACCTGAAGGAGCCTATCACAAGGAGTCTCTGACGTCACCTGGTGGCACTGGCCACTCAGAGCAGTCCAGTGTGCCAGCAGCACCTCTGTTTCCAAGATGGCAGAGGTCTGGAGCACACTGGAGGAGCTCTGGACACCTCCCAGGGGAGGTGCAGGTCAGGGGAGTGGTCACTCCCCTTTCCTTTGTCCAGTTTCGCGCCAGAGCAGGGGCTAAGGGGTCCCTGAACCGGTGTAGACTGGCTTATGCAGAATTGGGCACATCTGTGCCCAACAAAGCATTTCCAGAGGCTGGGGGAGGCTACTCCTCCCCTGCCTTCACACCATTTTCCAAAGGGAGAGGGTGTCACACCCTCTCTCAGAGGGAGTTCTTTGTTCTGCCATCCTGGGCCAGGCCTGGCTGGACCCCAGGAGGGCAGATGCCTGTCTGAGGGGTTGGCAGCAGCAGCAGCTGCAGTGAAACCCCAGGAAGGGCAGTTTGGCAGTACCAGGGTCTGTGCTACAGACCACTGGGATCATGGAATTGTACCAACAATGCCAGGATGGCATAGAGGGGGCAATTCCATGATCATAGACATGTTACATGGCCATATTCGGAGTTACCATTGTGAAGCTACATATAGGTAGTGACCTATATGTAGTGCACGCGTGTAATGGTGTCCCCGCACTCACAAAGTTCAGGGGATTGGCTCTGAACAATGTGGGGGCACCTTGGCTAGTGCCAGGGTGCCCTCACACTAAGTAACTTTGCACCTAACCTTTACCAGGTAAAGGTTAGACATATAGGTGACTTATAAGTTACTTAAGTGCAGTGTAAAATGGCTGTGAAATAACGTGGACGTTATTTCACTCAGGCTGCAGTGGCAGGCCTGTGTAAGAATTGTCAGAGCTCCCTATGGGTGGCAAAAGAAATGCTGCAGCCCATAGGGATCTCCTGGAACCCCAATACCCTGGGTACCTCAGTACCATATACTAGGGAATTATAAGGGTGTTCCAGTAAGCCAATGTAAATTGGTAAAAATGGTCACTAGCCTGTTAGTGACAATTTGGAAAGAAATGAGAGAGCATAACCACTGAGGTTCTGGTTAGCAGAGCCTCAGTGAGACAGTTAGGCACCACACAGTGAACACATACATATAGGCCACAAACTTATGAGCACTGGGGTCCTGACTAGCAGGGTCCCAGTGACACATAACAAACACACTGAAAACATAGGGTTTTCACTATGAGCACTGGGCCCTGGCTGGCAGGATCCCAGTGAGACAGTGAAAACACCCTGACATACACTCACAAACAGGCCTAAAGTGGGGGTAACAAGGCTAGAAAGAGGCTACTTTCTCACAGTTACCGAATCGCAAAACGAGGTTTGTGCATCACAATGTGCTTTGTGCACGTCGCAAACAGCCAATTTCGGTGTTTGCGACGTGCAAAAAGCCTAGTACATGTGGCCCTTAATTACATGAGCAGGAGTGACCACGTAATGAGCAGTAATTCACCATCAATGAGTAATGCAGAAATACAGAAATGTTTCTGATTACCCCTGTGTAATTGCATTTTCTTCCAGGCCTACTTTTTATGTGTCAGGCCAGTAGGTATCTCCCGTGGAAGGGTCCCAGTAAAAAGGCTCACCCCTTCATAATTAAACTGCCAGTCTCATAATACAAGCTGTAAGGGAAAGCCTCTTTTTGCATGATCACCCCTAAAGTTTGGGCGGGTGCTGCTAGTCTTTTGACTCTGAATGTCTACTGAGACCTCACCAGGCCTCAGTGCCAATGCTCGGACCATTGAAAGGTATATGTTTGATTGGTGCATCCCCAGTTGGCATAAGTTAACCTACTTATAAGTGTGTAGTAAATGGTACCAGGATTATCTGGGGCCTGTAATTTAAATGGCTCTCATTGACTGCGCCACATTTTATGCCACTACCAGTGTGACAAGGTAAAGGATGTTTCCGAGCCTCACAGCAGCCTGGTAGAGAAGGTTTTTAACCTGCTAACTCAACATTTAAATTTATGGCAAAGTCCAAACTGTCTTTCTACATATTTGTAAGTCAAGACAGTAAAAAACCCACATTGTTGTTTTTACTGTGGAAAGACTAGTAGCTCCATTGGTGAGTATGGATTTGCACGCTGACACCTACACAGTGCTAACTTCGAAATGGGAGTACTGAAAATGATACTTCAAGGTATCAGAGTGCATTAAACAAGACTGGTTGCCCAAGTGTAGGGAAGTAGCCTCTTACTAGCATGGTTACCCCCACATTTGGCCTGTTTGTGAGTGTGTGTCAGTGTGTTTTTACTGTGTTACTGGGATCCTGCTAGCCAGGACCCCAGTGCTCATAGTTTGTGGCCTATATGTGTTCCCTGTGTGGTGCCTAACTGCCTCACTGAGGCTCTGCTAATCAGAACCTCAGTGCTTATGCTCTCTCTGCTTTAAAATGTGTCACTTTAGGCCAGTGACTACATTTACCAAATTTAAATTGGCACACTGGATCCCCCTTATAAGTCCCTAGTATGTGGTACCTATGTACCCAGGGCATTGGGGTTCCAGGAGATCCATATGGGCTGCAGCATTTCTTTTGCCACCCATAGGGAGCTCCGACAATTCTTACACAGGCCTGCCATTGCAGCCTGTGTGAAATAACGCACACGTTATTTCACAGCCATTTTCACTGCACTTAAGTAACTTATAATTCACCTATATGTCTAACCTTCACTTGCTGAAGGTTAGGTGCAAAGTTACTTAGTGTGAGAGCACCCTTGCACTAGCAAAGGTGCCCCTACATAGTTCAGGGCCATTTCCCCGGACTTTGTGAGAGCGGGGACACCATTACACGCGTGCACTACATATAAGTCAATACCTATATGTAGCTTCACAATGGTTTTTTTTTTTTTTTTTTTTCTTTCTTTTTTTTTAAAACATGTTTTTATTAGTTTTTCAAAACAAAAAGCCATACATTTCCTTGCAAATAAAGTCATTGTTACAGTTCAACATCAATTTGCGGTGTGTCATCCGGCTTTCCCCTATTAGTATCTATCTATAAACTAAACTACTAAGAACTTGTGTGCACTTCCCGGCCCGCTAAACCTGCCCGACACTGTCAATCCAACGCCACGTAAGGAGAGGCGTACAGGTGCAGCGTGGATCTATCGCCCCCGGTGATCAGAGCCCCCGACACCCCCCACACGGGAGCAGGGGGGGGGCGAAGGAACCCAGCGTAGGAGGGAAGGGGGGAGGTTGGGGGGGGGAAGAGGACAAGGCGGGAGGATCCCATGATGCAGAGCTCTGCGCTAATGTCCATTGGTCAAGTGTGCAGAACTATTGGTGCCTTGGCATGCTTGTGTTGGGAGGGGGGGGGGCGAGCCGTCAGGTCATCAGTGTTGGTGAGGTATTAATGCAAGATGTGTGTGTGCCTCCAAGTGCATTGTTATCTTTCTGCAGAGGGCTAGGCCCTCAGCCCGCTAAGTGGGCACAGCTGACTATAATTCAGGGGGGTCTTTCGTCATTTTTAGCTTCCAACCTGGAGACTAATACACCCCAGGCCTCCTCTCCCATCCGACCCAGACCCCTACGGGCTAAGTTTATTAGCAACTGATGCTCAGCGCGAGCCCAGCGTAGCGTGAGGGCAAGCCAGACTTTTAAGTCAGGCATGTTACGAGCCTTCCAGCTCATAGCTATCAGTCTTTTGTAGATTACATACGCTAAGTCTACAAACCTGTGTGAGTATTTATTTCTTTTCGTTCTTGGCCTCAGTCCAAGTAAGCAGGACCTGGGATCCATGTTCAAGTTGAGCCCCGTGATCTCCGCTAAGGTTTTAACCACCCTCTCCCAGCCCCCTCCCAGCCTCGGGCACTCCCAGACCATGTGATAGAACTGTGCTGCTGGTTTTTTGCATCTGGGGCAGGCTGGATCCGACCCGGGGAACATACGTTTGATCCTGGCCGGTGCCAGGTATGTCTGATGTAAGTAATTAAACTGTGTATATCTGAATCTAGGGTTTCTTGATACCTCTCGTGTGTGGCTCAAAGCTTTTGACCATTCTGACTCAGAGACCGGGTTGGGCAATACACTGTCCCAATTCTCCCTGACTTTCTGCAGGTTGTCACCCGGGGGTTTGTTCAGAAGCTTGTAAAGGTTTGATACTGCTTTTACTTGGGAGTCACACCTCAGCATGTGATGCAGGGTAGCTGTGATATCAGGCTCTGAGTCGACTGATGCCCATGTTTTCCTGATTGCATGACATATTGCGTGATATGCCAGGAACTGCCCACGATTAATCCCTGTGAGGGCCTGTATAGCTTCGAAGGTCATCAATTTCCCTTCCTCGAAGCAATCTCCCACTTCATTTATACCCGCCTCTAGCCAAGTTATGGGTGAAAATGAACCCGCGTCTGTCCAACCGGGGAGCCACTCCAGTGGGAGGAGTGGAGAGTAAGGAAATGCTTTACTCCCCCCTTGGACATACTTCTTCCAGTATGAATGTGCCGTTAACATCAATGGATTGGTGCATGTGCTTTTATTCTGCTTATCCAGCAGCCAGGTCAGTATTGGAGAGTCTTGAAGACGGGACTTCAGCCATATAGTTTCTGCTGAACTAGGCCTATGTAGCCAATATAAAATCCACTGCAGCTGTGCTGCCGCGGAATAGAGCTCGAAGTTTGGAGCGCCCAGTCCACCCATTGCTACCGGATGGTGCAGCGTGGTCAGTGCAACCCGCCTTCTGCCCTCACCCCACACCAGCTGTAGTAGAATAGAGTTCAGACCGATAAAAAAACTTTTGGGGATAGTGATTGGTAGGGCCGCAAAATAATACAACAGTCTAGGTAATATCAACATATTTGCTATAGCTACCTTACCCAGTGGTGAGAGTGGTAATTTATTCCAGACGCATAACGAGCTCTTTACAGAAGACACTGCTCTCCCCAGATTTCCATCCCTTAGATCTTCAGGCTTATGGTAGACATTGATCCCTGGATATTTAAATGTGTGAAAACACCATTTTAGGTGACCCGTTGGAACATTTTCTTGCCTCACAGGGGGCCAGCTGACTAGTGGGAATATACAGGATTTCCCCCAGTTAACCATTAAACCAGATAACCTTCCGAACTCAGACAGTAGCGACATCACTGGGGCCAATGCATCTTCTGCCCTGCGTACGTATATCAGGGCATCATCTGCGTATAATGATATGGAGTGGAGAGTACCATTCCTTGACACCCCCCATTCTTCTTTTTTGGCCCGGACGCGTGCAGCTAGCGGTTCCATTGCCAAGGCAAATAGGAGGGGGGAGAGCGGACAACCCTGTCTTGTTCCTCTGCAAATCGAGAAAGCCTCTGATACCACTCCTCCCGTCTTTACCCTAGCCTGCGGGGCAGTATATAAAATGCGTACCCAGTTTATGAATTTTGGGCCAAGGCCCAATAACTGCATGGTGGCGAACAGGAAGTCCCATTCTAATGTATCAAACGCTTTTTCTATATCAAGCGATATCACCGCTTCCTCGAGTGCAGTCGGGAGGGAGTCACCCATCACGCTGAGCAGCCTCCGAATGTTTAGGAAGGTGCTACGTTTCGGGATGAATCCATTCTGGTCCTCGTGTACCAGGATATGCATGTAGGGAGCTAACCTATTAGCCAGAATTTTGCCCAATATCTTACAGTCCAGGTTCAACAGTGAGAGGGGCCTGTAGGATCTGACATCAGTGGGGTCACGCCCAGGCTTTGGGAGGACCACTATCATTGCCTCTCTCATCGAAGGGGGCAGGTTTCCGTTGACCTCTGCTTCCTCGAATATTTTCAGGAGATATGTGTTAAGGTGTGTCGCAAACGTGGAGTAATATTCTGACGGCAGTCCGTCCGTCCCTGGGACTTTATTCCTAGGTAATTGTTCGAGGGCCTTGTTGAGTTCCCCCAACGTGATGGGGGCTTCTAAAGACTCCCTGTCAGTGTTTGTTAGTTGGGGCAGGGGAGAATCTGCTAGGAAGGACTCAAGCTGTTGGATGGTACATGATGTACTTTTGGTGTATAATTGTGTATAGTATTCCCTGAACGCATCATTTATATTTACCTGTGTGGTGGCTATTGCGCCTACGCCTGTAATTATCGACCCTATTGGAGGGCACCGATGGTCCTCCCGCAACAGCCACGCGAGCAGCCTACCAGATCTATCGCCTTCCGCCTGTAGTCTAGCCATGTGATGTTTGTGATCGTGTAGGCGTAATGTAGCATCAGCCTTTGCATGTTCCGCGCGCGTTTCCCTCAGAGCCGAGTATGGCGTTACATTGCAAGCAACTGCGTTTTCTAATGCCCTTAGCTTTTCCTCCAGTTTGCTAACCTCTGCATGAAGTGTACGCCTAACCCCCCATGTAGTGGAGATACAATGCCCACGGATTACCACTTTGTGTGCATCCCATTCTGTTGCCCTTAAATTTGTGGTGCCGGTGTTAGATTCCCAATACTGTTTTAGCGCTGTCCTCAGTGCATCTATGAATGCAGGGTCGTGTAATGCTTCCACTTGTAGCCTCCACGTTGGGATAGCATGGCGCCTCCTGCCCCAATCCAAAGTGATACTGAGCGGTGAGTGATCTGATAATGTCTTGGCTAGGTAGTCTGTACCGCTGACCCCCGTGCAGATCTCCTGAGTGCCCCAGAACAAATCAATCCTTGTGTGTACCTTATGAGGAGCTGAGTAAAAAGAATACTCCCTAATTTGTGGATGTTTCATACGCCATATGTCGTGAAGGCCCATATTACTGGCCCATGACAATAGTGGACGGCCGAGGAGTCTGATTGCTGTTGAATGTGTGGGGGGATTTGACCTGTCTAATGCTGGGTCTGGTGTGCAGTTAAAGTCTCCTCCCCATATAGCAGGTGATTCGGGATGCGTTAATAGCGCTGGGGTAAGTGAACTCAGGAACTCAGATAGTGCGCTGTTAGGAGCGTATACCCCTATGATTGCCAGTTGTTTGCCGTCTAGTTTGCCCTCCACCACCACATACCTGCCCTCTTTATCTATCTTGCATGAAGTTTGAGTAAAGGGGACATTCCCTGCTATCCATATGAGAACCCCCCTCGCAAATGATGAATAGGATGTACCCACTATCTGACCTCCCCATTTAGCGCGTAGATCCTGCAAGTCTGGGTCACGCAGATGAGTCTCTTGTAAGATTGCAATATGCGTGCAATGGCGTTTAAGTCTTGTGTGCACCCTTGACCTCTTACTCGGGGTCCCCAATCCCCTGACATTCCAGGTGATTATGACATATTTGTACGCTCTATGAGCAGTGGGTTGGGCCATCATTCACTTGAGGGTAAACGAATGTCCTGCCCCCCTACCCCCGGGAGGCCTCCCCCAGCCCCCGGCCCCCCACCACACCCCCCACCCGGGTCCCACACCACAGGGCGAATAGCTAATATTATGGTCAGGCCGGTAGTGCACAAACTAACGATTACCCACTTCCCCACTCCAACTGGATCCCAACCCCAACTGTGAATTTGCAACAAGCAACACACCCATAGTGGGTGTGGGTAAAGATATATCCGCATGGATATCTGCGGGGGGGCAATAATACTATCCGGATGCGGCTCATTTTAGGGGCTCGCATCCTTTTGCGGACGCAGTCCGCAGTTGTCTTAGGGCACTCCAAGGGCACGGCCCCGCAGGCCTCCCCCGTACCAAGCCACCACTCGCTCCTAGTACGGATAGAGGCGTTATCACCAGGAACAAACAAGCAAGGATACATAAGTTCAGGTGATGTTACCACCTATTTCAGGAGAAAGTCGCAATTTTAGATTCTGTGCTCCAGACTTGGAGGTTGGTCCCCACTCGGGGGGATAGTTCGGTGGTGAACATTTAAAGTATGTCTGCGGATCTGGGGGTGATCTCCGGGCCCCTCACACCCTCCGTTAGTGTAGAGTCCGAGCTGAACGAGTCCGAATCCGACCCCTCCACCGGGTGGGTCCTGAGCAACTCGAAAGAATTCTGAGTTAACAGGGGGGTTTCTTTGAGGGCTCTTGCTCTCTCTTCCGCCGCCTGCTCCTCCGTGGGCTGGCCCCTGGTATGTTTCTTGGAACGTTTCCTTTGTTTCGTCGTTGTCCAGTTTGCATCCCCCCCAGCCTCCCCGCGTGGCTGGGCTACACCTTTAGCATGCATCCACGTCCAGGCATCTTCTGGTGAGGTGAACAGGTGAGTGCGTTCCTCTAAAATTACACGTAATTTGGCGGGGAACATTAGTGCATATTTTATGTCATACTCCCGGAGGCGTTGTTTGACTTGGTTAAAGGAGTTACGTTGCCTTTGTACTTCCTGGGTGAAGTCTGGATAAGCATGCACTCTCGAGTCCTCATAGCTGTATGGGCCTTTGCTGCGGAACCGTTGGAGTATGGTATCCCGATCCCTGAAATTCAGAATTCTGGCTATCAGTGGTCTCGGAGGTTGGCCCGGTGCTGGAGGGCGTCCTGGTATTCTATATGCTCTCTCCACCGAGAAAAATTTGGATGGAGAGCCATTCAAAACCTCCCTGATTAACCATTGTTCCAGCAGAAGCTCCGAGCTTTGATCCAGCGTCTTTTCAGGAAAGCCAAGAAACCGAACATTGTTGCGGTGGGATCTGCCCTCCGCCTCCTCTGTTCTTCTCTGCAGTGACTTAACTTCTGCATTCAGGCGGAGAATTTGTTTTTGATTCTCCTCGACCTTTGGGGTCAGCGCACTTATTGCCTCCTCCGTTGACTTCACTTTATCAGATAGTTTGCCGTGATCTACCCTGAGGATGTTTAAGTCTTGCGATACCGTATCTATCCTGGTTTCCAACGATGTTTTGGTGTCCATGATTGCTTGTAACACTTTCTCAAATTGTGAGGAGTGAGTCATGAGTGTGGACTCCAGCGACTGCAAGGAGGGCGTATGCTGCTGGTCTCCAGGTGCCTGACCCTGCGCGTTCCGATCCTGATTCTTTGCTGATTTAGACCTCCCGGCCATTTTGACTTGTCTATCGCGACCTGGTGCCTCCTGAACTCTGGCAATCGCTTTCGTACTCTAGGCCGCGATAGCGAATAAGGCGCGCTCTTCTCCTCAGGGCCACAATTTTTGCGGTCTCAGGCCTCCTGGTGGATTTTTAAGTGAGTTCACGGGCAATCAGGCCAGCCAGCACCACACGAGGTCAGCAATCAGTACCCAGCTCCAGTCCCTCTTCGGCACGCAGAAGAGGAGTGGGGCCCACAGTTTTGATGACTCACGGGCTCGCTCAGTACTTTCATCGCCTCATATAACATCCGGAGTATTCAGGGGCCATTTCCCAGCCCGCACTTGTAGTAGGTTACCCCCAAGCCTGCTGTTGCTTTCCTACAGGGCTCCCTGCAGGGGGAGGCACGACACCCCGCTCCTTCACTCCTCCACCTCAGTCCGGGGCCCCCGTGCGCCGGCCCCCCCCCGCTGCTGTCTCACGAGGCCCCCCTCACCCGATATAGGGGGGGGAGGGGAGGAAGCCTACGGCGAACGAATAGTTAGCGGGGGGGGCACCCAGCGCGGGATTCATCCAATGTTGGGCTTCACGCCCTCACGAGGTGGGCCGCATCAGCTCCGCGCACCCACCTCTCTGCCCGGCTCCAGGGCCTCGTCCAGCCCGGCGCGGGCAGCAAAATGGCGGCCGCGGCACTCCGGCCCGATTCACTTGCCGGTTAGTCCTCCGCGCGGCCGCCCAACGATCACGGAGCCGGCATTGGGGCGAGAACGACCCACAGGACAGGTCCCGCCACAAGAGGTGCGGGAGCGGCGCCCCCGGAGTGCCCCGCAAGTTCTTCTTGGGCGAACCCGAGAGGAGCGCCGATTCAAGCGTCTCTCCCGGTCGCCATCTTGGCTCCGCCCCCATGTAGCTTCACAATGGTAACTCCGAAAATGGCCATGTGACATGTCTAAGATCATGGAATTGTCCCCCCATTCCAAATCTGGTATTGGGAAACCAATTCCATGCATCCTGGGGGCTCCACCATGGACCCCCAGTACTGCTGAACCAGCTCTCTGAGGCTTGCACTGCAGCTAAAGCTGCTGCCACCTCACAGACTGGGTTCTGCCCTCCTGGGGTCTGGGCAGCCCAGTCCCAGAAAGACAGAACAAAGCATTTCCTCTGAGAGCAGGGTGTTACACCCTCTCCCTTTGGAAATAGGTGTTAGAGGCTGGGGAGCGGTAGCCTCCCCCAGCTTCTGGAAATGCTTTGAAGGGCATAGATGGTGCCCTCCTTGCATAAGCCAGTCTACACCGGTTCGGGGACCCCTTCTCCCCTGCTCTGGCAGAAACTGGACTAAGGAAAGGGGAGTGACCACTCCCCTGTCCATCACCAACCCAGGGGTGGTGCCCAGAGCTCCTCCAGTGTGTCCCAGACTTTAGCCATCTTGCTTTGCAAGGTGTGGGGGCCCTCTGGAGGCCTCTGAGTGGCCAGTGCCAGCAGGTGACATCAGAGACCCCTCCTGATAGGTCCATACCTGGTTAGGTAGCCAATACCCCTCTCAGGGCTATTTAGGGTCTCTCCTGTGGGCTCTCTGCAGGTTCTGCTTGCAAATTTCCTTCAGGTATCCTCTGTAACAACTTCAGACTCTTCTGACCTTGGATCAACCGCAGCCTGCTCCAAGACACACTGTAACTGCAACAAAGTGTCTACAAGAGACACTTTTCTTCAGCAACCTCCGCTCCAAGTCAGCAACTGCAACAGTTTCCACAGTGTGCATGCTCTGGGGACTCCCTGTCTTCATCCAGCACCAGAAGGACCAAAGAAAACTCCTGTGGAGTGACGGAGTCACTCCCCTGCTCCAAGCAGGCACCTTCCAAGGTGACGACCGGAACCCTGGGACTCCACTCAATGCATGCTCCTAAGGACACAGAGGGTGAACATCATCGACATAGACTGTCCTGAGGTCCTGCTCACGCAATTTGGAGGAGGTAAGACCTTGTCTTCCCTGAGAACGAAGGTACCCATGTGTTTTATGTGTTCTTCGCCCCCTCAGTCCTCTGTGCACTCTTTGCAAAATTATTTCATGCACAGCCTGGCCCAGGTCCCCAGCACTCCTCTCTGTGACGCTCAACTCGCTGAGTTTCTCTCCGCCGGCGTGGGACCTTCTTTTGTTGTGCTGCATCAACTGCATTTTGCACCTCCTTTGAACCCAGATCTTGTGGCTTCTGGGGATGCTGACTGGCATCCCGAGGAATCTCTACAGTGCTGAGAGCCTCCACTTCCTCCTCGCACAGAGTTCAAGCCCCCAGGTCCCTCCTGGGTCCATCCAGCACCATTTTGATGAAAAATGTATTTTTGTTATAGCCAAGGCTTGTTGGTGCCTTCCAACACGAAATCTCATTTGCAACGATCTTCACACGGTGGGACATCTTTTGCATCATGCAAGAACCCGCTGGCATCTTCCTAGGGTGCATTTCTGCAGTCTTCTACTAACTGGGGACTCTTCTTTTGCACCATCTTCTGGGTTGGCAGGGGCTCCTGTCCTTCCTGGAACTTCTTTCGACTTCTGGACTTGGTCCCCTTCCTTTGCAGGTCTTCAGGTCCAATAATCCAGCAGTTGTTTTATGCAGATTTGGTCGGCTGCTGCAAAATCCCCAAAACGAGGTGTAGTGTGTCCTAAGGAAACATGCAGTACTTTACTCCTGCTTTTCTGGGCTCTGGGGTGGGGTAATTTACTTACCTTTACTGTATTCTTACACTCCCAGCGATTCTGCACACACTACACTTGTCTAGGGGGGGATTTGGGATTCTCATTCCACTTTTTTAGTATATGGTTTGTGTTGCCCCTAGATCTATTTTCTCCCATTGCATCCTTAGGATTTCCTACTGTTTGCATTGTTCTATGACTATTTACGTGTCTAATTTTGGTGTCTAGTGTATATATTGTGTATAATGCTTACCTCCAGAAGGAGTATTGTCTCTAAGATAATTTTGGTACTGTGTCACCCAAATAAATACTTTTATTTTTGGTAACACTGAGTATTGTCTTTACTTGTGCATAAGTACTGTGTAACTATAAGTGGCATTGCATGAGCTTTGCATGTCTCCTAGTTCAGCCTAAGCTGCTCTGCTATAGCTACCTCTATCAGCCTAAGCTGCTAGAACACTACTACATTCACTAACAAGGGATAACTGGACCTGGTATAAGGTGTAAGTGCCCAAGGGACCCACTACAAACCAGGCCAGCCCCCTACGCCAAGTCAAATGTAATGTCCCTAATTCACACATTAAAGTGTACAAATAAGTGATGCATGGAAGCCTTAGATTGATCTCAGCCACTGGTATCCACTCGGGCTTCATCCATCATTACTTTGCATACCTTAGTTTGGAGCCAGCTATATGGAAATCAGTCTTGACCCTGTTCCTCATGGGAACAGCCCAGCCTGAACTGCCAGGCCAGGTCCTCCTTGAAACGGTACACAAGAACCCACAACTGGTTTCACCCTAGCTAGGGCTCATTAGCCACATGCAGCTTGTTTGCAGTGACACAATGACTATCTGTCCCACCAAACACAGCAGCAAAGAATTTGAGCAAGACATGGCAGCAATGACCAGTTGGTTGAGTCCATCCCAGGCAAATGAGAGCTGAAGTTCAGTAGCAGTCTCCAATGCTGCACAGGACTGTCCCAAAGGACGGGTGATGATATGGAATGTTGTCATCACAATGGAGTTTAAGATTTAAGAGTGGGGATCAGACTCCATGGACGGAGGAAACAAATCATGGTTTTGCTTTGATCTGAAGGAGACGGAGGCAGGCATCTTACTGAAACCAGATCAGAGGCTTCTTGCTTAATCTGCTTCTATTGATGTATTTTTGTTAAATAGCTGTGTTGCCATTTCCCTCAGAAATGTTTACATTGTAGTGTTGATGGCCCACACATTGACGGGAGTGGCATCACTTACACAGTACAGGCAAATTACGGCTTCACAGATTCATTGCACCAGTTGTGTACTTGTAGGACACTCATAGCTAATGCTTTAACATGTATGAGACAGTGGAACATTCAGCAGTCCACGTCTACTGCTCAATGGGGAAGCAATCACTTGTATCTTTCTTGTTGTGATCTGTACCCTTTCAATGCTCGGTGACACCTGATAGTCAAAGACTAAAGACAAGATACTTGCCATTCACTGAGCTCATGCTACTATCTGGTTCCTTGGGCTACCAGTTCAGGGTCAGGAGGTATAACCTCTCACCAAAGTTGGCCATCTTTACTTTAGTTCATTGTACCCTAGAGGAATAGCTTGACAAGAAGTAAATGTTGACCAATGAATGTGTTAACACAGTTGAAGCATAAATGTCTATAATTCCCATGCATTATTTGGAATAACAGCCACCTTCATTTTTGAAACAGGTATCTTTGATCTGCCAACAGGATCTGAAACAACAGTTGGTGTTGATCCAGTTTTCGGCACAGTAGGAATTGGAGGTAATATAGGAGACGTCCATGTAGAGTTATTAACTTTCCCAGATCAAATACACCCAGTGTTCAAGGCGGTTACAGTCGGTATGAAAACATCTATCTTGAGGCCTTCAAACATGCTCTGAATCCCCTAACGCACCTTAACATCAGGTAAATCATTTTGATATTGTAACTTCCTCTCTCCAACGACTGCTTGTACCATCAACACTCTACTCTCCCACACCTGCCACAAATTCTGCCCGCTTAGCTGATAACTTTGCCTCAAGTTTCTCTTCAAGGATCTCAAACATCAGAATGAGTCTAGTCAAATCTGCCCCCTTCATCCTAAAGTTCTTCTATTCTTCTAAACCTTTCTGCCACACTCTTCTCCCTATCTCATAAATCCGCCACTGAGTATATTTCCATTCTCAAATCATTTAACCACTCATGGGCATCATCTAACCCCTTCATCTCTCAGACCATCCAACCGCTAACCCTGTCCTTGATTGTTCTTACCTGCCTGAAATCTGTCTTTACTCTTTCAGTGCAGGCACCTATGCCCGTCGTTGACATTGCTGTTAATCCTGCAACATATACAATGAGATACAGCTGCCCCTACATTCTTGTTTATTCTCTTGTCTCTCTGTTCTCATTGTTCTGTAAAGCTCTCTAACTGCTAGTTTTTAATCATGTTACTTCCTTCCTTTCTACTAATAATCTGCTAGACTCAATCTGCATCCAGGGGTTTGCACGCCTCAGAAACTTCTCTTAGCCATGTATCGTACTTTAAAACCTCAGCTCGACTTAATTACGCCTCTTCTGATCTCAAACCCATTGGCCTCTCTGTGGCTTTTGATTCTGCTGGTCACCTGACACTATTAACTACACTATCAAACCTGTGACCACATGATCTGCTTCCATCTAGTTCTCATCCTACCTCTGTGACCAAGGCTATTATGTCGAAACGCGTTGGCCTTGTCATCCCTCGGTGTCACAAGAAGTAAATAACCTTTGACACTGCTCCAGTGTGCCACTCATTCCTTGGTTTGAAGAATTTGGAGGTGGTCTGACCAAGAGTGAGAACTGGCATTTTGAAAGCACGCTGCTTTCACAGACCGCTTTGGCGGGAAATATTTCACTTAACAAAATAGAAATTCACCTGTTATAGTTATAGTTATCTCAAGTAATTATAACTTGTGCCCTAAATACACATATATATTTCTTATATAAATATATATATTTCTTAAAACATTACAGCAATAAAGTATTTTAAATTTAAATATTAACAGTAAAATAATTTACAAAAATGGACATAAATATGCTCAACAAAAAAGCAACCTAATTAAAGTTATAAGAAATACTAAGATTAGTTCTATTTATTTATACTGTAAACTACATGTATTAAATATTTTCAACATAATCTAATTATATTTTAATAATTTTCAGAAACAATGTGAGAAACCAAGAAATCAAAAAAATAATTTAAACACTGTATATTTCAAAATATTAGCTAAACTAATAAAGTAAATATAAAAAATATAAAAAATATAAAAACATTACTCTTGTAAAATATAATCCATTTTCAACCTAAAATATTTTCAAATAAATACAAAATAAAATATAACTATGAAAAATATTAAAAATCCACTCTAAGCAACAGCAGGAAAAGATTTGGACTTTGGTGGGGGCTGGGGGCGGCGGGCTGGGGGATTAGATTTACTATCCCTGCTTCAGTCTAAGCAAAAGTAGGGAAAGCACTGAACATTGGAGGGGTTAGATTTACTATTCCCAGTCCAGTCTAAGCAACAGTAGGGAAAGCATTGAACATCGGAGGGGTTAGATTTACTATTCTGTCTCCAGTCTGAGCAACAGTAGAGGAAATCGTTGAACATCGGAGTGGTTAGATTTACTATTCTGTCTCCAGTCTAAGCAACAGTAGGGAAAGCATTGAACATCGGAGGGGTTAGATTTACTATTCTGTCTCCAGTCTGAGCAACAGTAGGGAAAGCATTGAACATCGGAGGGGTTAGATTTACTATTCTGTCTCCAGTCTGAGCAACAGTAGGGAAAGCATTGAACATGAGAGGGGTTAGATTTACTATTCTGTCTCCAGTCTAAGCAACAGTAGGGAAAGCGTTGAACATCGGAGGGGTCAGATTTACTATTTTGTCTCCAGTCTATGCAACAGTAGGGAAAGCGTTGAACATTGGAGGGATTAGATTTACTATTCCCACTCCAGTCTAAGCAACAGTAGGGAAAGCATTGAACATTGGAGGGGTTAGATTTACTATTCTGTCTCCAGTCTAAGCAACAGTAGGGAAAGCGTTGAACATCGGAGGGGTCAGATTTACAATTTTGTCTCCAGTCTATGCAACAGTAGGGAAAGCGTTGAACATTGGAGGGATTAGATTAACTATTCCCACTCCAGTCTAAGCAACAGTAGGGAAAGCATTGAACATCTGAGGGGTTAGATTTACTATTCTGTCACCAGTCTAAGCAACAGTAGGTAAAGCGTTGAACATCGGAGAGGTCAGATTTACTATTTTGTCTCCAGTCTATGCAACAGTAGGGAAAGCGTTGAACATTGGAGGGATTAGATTTACTACACACACTCCAGTCTAAGCAACAGTAGGGAAAGCTTTGAACATCGGAGGGGTTAGATTTACTATTCCCACTCCAGTCTAAGTAACAGTAGGGAAAGCATTGAACATCGGAGGGGTTAGATTTACTATTCTGTCTCCAGTCTAAGCAACAGTAGGGAAAGCATTGAACATCGGAGGGGTTAGATTTACTATTCTGTCTCACGTCTATGCAACAGTAGGGAAAGCGTTGAATATTGGAGTGATTAAATTTAGTATTCCTGCTTCATTTTAATCAACAGTAGGGACCGTATTGAAGTCAGAGGGTTACATATATTAACACAAGTAGTAATATTTTACAAAACAGAGGTCTAAAACTAATTAAAAAATAATAATTATAGTACATAGAAAAGAAATACTTTATTATTTACCCACATATGAAAAACATGTAAAGTATTTAAAAAATAAAGAAAGACTTATAATAAAATTCACTTCCCTAACGGCAAATAATTCCAAAATGTTAAAATAAAAACGTAATTATTTAATTTAAAACAATGACATTTCAAACTTTTGGCTTGTCACTTTACATTTGGGTTTTCCAACTTTTGCATTTTGAAATTCTGGGAGAGGATGTGGCGTGATAGCCACAGCTGCACACTTTGGAGCTGAGGAATCAGGTTCCAGTCTCTGCATCGGCTCAGTTTCTTGTGGTGCTGAGCACATCACATAATCTCCCCATATCTGAAAAAAAGTTTCCTTGTGTAATGTAATTGGTGCTCATGTAAAGAGCTCCAATACCTTTGGTCAAGTACGCGCGATCTAAAAACTGAAAAAAAACTAGATTTCTAGTATTAGTCCCAAGCGACATTTGTTTTTGAAGGGACACTGCTAAGTCACCAGCTTCTTGGATGGGCTGCTCTGATATCCTGAAGGTGGTATATTGGAACAAACACAGGAAAACCTAAATCCTGATTAATGTGAAACCTGGAGCAAACAGACAACAGAAAGATACTTTATCAGGTCAACTTTCTCTTTACAATGTTTTCTAGAGGATTGAGATTGCATTACCCCTGTTCGCATTGCAGAAGTAATCACTGCCATGAGAACATGAAATGTAAAATCCCTGACTTCCAAGAGCTAATAAATCAAACATCCTTGAAGTATGGAAACAGCTAAAGTACTTCAAAATGCCAGTCTCCAGCTGAGCTCTTCAGGTGCAGCAAATTAAATCACATTTTCTTATATTCGTGTATGCACCAACAGCGACAAAGACATCTTTAAAATGTGCCTAAATACTATTCAAGCGTGAGGAAAGGCAGAACATGGCTTCACTTTTCATTGAAAATCATAACCTGATCCTTTTGCCATTGCTGCTTCATGGGGGGTTGCCTATATCAATCTATGTCTTTGTTCCTTATTGGTGTTTGCATAGAGTGGCCATAGTCAGATGGATAGTGGGCTGCTTTCCATAAGGGAATAGAAGAGAGAGCTATGTTAGGGCATCATTTAGAAATGGGCTGTAATAGGACTTCTACCTCTAGTCTGCAGATGTTACTTCAACCACCCTCTACTCTACGCAACAATAAAAACAAGTTTGGGGGATCTCCGGTCTCCCAGTATCATTTAGAGTTCAGGGATAGCGGGTCCCCAAGAATCATTTAGAATTCAGGTTTTCAGAGGGAAAAGGGTCTCCCAGCATTATTTAGAGTTCGGGGTATATCGGGTCACCTAGCATTGTTTAAAGTTTGAGGATAGTGGGTCTCTCCTTACAATTAGAATTTGTAAGATAGTGGATCTCCCAGCATCACTTAGAGTTTGGGGGATAGCAGATCTCCCAGCGTCATTTAGAATCTGTAGATAGAGGGTACTCCCAATCATTTAGAGTTCAGGTGATAGCAGATCTCCCAACATCATTTAGCATTCAGATGATAGCGGGTCTCCCTGCATCATTTTGAGTTCAGGGATAGTGGGTCTCCCAGCATCATTTATCATTAGGGGGATAGCGGCTCTCCCAGCATCATTTAGAGTTTGGGAGATCACATGTCTCCCCTCATCATGTAGAGTTTGGGGGATAGCAGATCTCCCAGCATCATTTAGAGCTTGGGGGATCGTGGGTCTGTCAGCATCATTTAAAGTTCAGGATAGCAAGTATCCCAGCATCATTTAGAGTTCGGGGGGATAGTGGGTCTCCCAGCATCATTTAAAGTTTGGGGGATCATGGGTCTCACAGCATCATTTAGAGTTAGGGGGATCGCGGGTCTCATCGCATCATTTAGAGTTCATGGGTAGTAGGTCTCCCAGCATCATTTCAAGTTTGGGAGTTAGCGGGTCTCCCAGTATCATATGCAGTTCAGGGATAGCAGTTCCCCTGGCATCATTTCGAGTTTGAGGATAGCTGGTTTCTCAACATCATTTAGAGTTTGGGGATAGGTGGTCTCCCAGCATCATTTAGAGTTTGGGTATTGCGGGTCTCCCAGCATCTTTTAGAGTTCAGGGGTAGATGGTCTCCGGTCATCATTTAGAGTTCCGGGATAGCAGGTCCCCAAGCATAATTTAGAATTCGGGGAATAGTGGGTCACCCAGCATCATTCAGAGTTTGAGGGATAGCGGGATTCCCAGCATCATTTAGAGTTTGGGGGATAGCGGATCTCTCAGCATCATTTAGAGTTTAGGGATAGTGGGTACTTTCAATCATTTAGAGTTCAGGTGACAGTGGATCTCCCAACATCATTTAGAGTTCAGGAATAGCTGGTCTTCCAGCATTATTTAAGGTTCAGAGGGAAAAGGGTCTCCCAGCATCATTTAGAGTTTGAGGGTAGAGGGTCTCTCCTTACATTTAGAATTTGCAAGATAGTGGATCTCCCAGCGTCATTTAGAGTCTAGGGGATAGCGGATCTCCAAGCATCATTTAGAGTTTGGGGGTAGCAGGTACTTCAAATCATTTAGAGTTCAGGTGATAGCGGATCTCCCAACATCATTGAGCATTCGGGTGATAGCGGGTCTCCTGGCATCATTTAGCGTTTGGGGGATAGCCGGTCTCTCAACACCATTTAGAGTTCGAGATAGTGGGTCTCCCAGCATCATTTAACTTTAGGGGGATAGCGGGTCTTCCAGCATCATTTAGAGTTTGGGAGATCACAGGTCTTCCAGAACCATTTAGAGTTTGGGGGATCGTGGGTCTAACAGCATCATTTAAAGTTTGGGGTAACGAGTCTCCCAGCATCATTGAGAGTTCGGAGGATAGTGGGTATCCCAGCATCATTCAGAGTTTGGGGGATCGTGGGTCTCCCACCATCATTTAGAGTTCATGGGTAGTAGGTCTCCCAGCATCATTTCAAGTTTGAAGGTTAGCGGGTCTCCCATCATCATTTACAGCTCAGGAATACCGGTTCTCCCAGCATCATTTACAGTTGGGGGATAGGTGGTCTCCCAGCATCATTTAGAGTTTGGGGATTGCGGGTCTCCCAGCATCTTTTAGAGTTCAGGGTTGAAGAGTCTCTGAGCATCATTTTGAGTTTGGGGAATAGAGGTTCTCCCAGCTTCATTTAGAGTTTGGGGGATAGTGAGTACCTCACAACCATTTAGAGTTTGGAGAATGGTGGATCTCCCAGCATCATTTAGAGTTCATAAAGTAGCAGGTCTCCCAGCATCATTTAGATTTCGGGGGTAGTGGGTCATCTGATAATGGTTGTTTGGATAGGGATTTTTGTGATGGGTGATGAGGTTAGATGTCCTTGCTCATTTCACACGGTGTGGCCTTCAGAGGTACTAGAGCAGGTTTGGGAAGGGCCGCAGTAGAGTTCTGCCCCAGAAATTTTGTGAGATGCCAGATCTAAAGTCCGGAATCGAAGGTCTGAGTTTTCTAAGATGTCAGAGTTGGGCGGAGCTGTCTTGACCAGCTTTGAGATTTATCACTTTTTGAATTGGGGGTAGTGAATGTTTAGATTATAGGAGAATGATTTCTTTAAAAAAAAAATCATTTTAAAAGCAAGAGAAAGCACTCCTCCAGTTAATAAGTTCTTCCACAATTCTGTGTCAATTTTAATCTTAAGGTTGAGATTTTTAAGCGTAGATGGCAACTGTCAGCATAATGATGGTTGCAATTCCTTCTTGACCAAGTACTTCTATGTAAACGAGAAACAGAAAGGGTCTTCTCAGGCAGACCCAGTAATTAATGTATGTGTGTGTATGTGCTCCTCACCTCGTAAGGCAATGGTGGAAATTTAACATTCCCCCTGGCAAAGCCAGAACTCTTTTGCTAAAAAGTCTTCCGCCAACACTCCAGGAACACTTCTCAGAATAGGCTCAGTACCTCCTGACCAACCATGCAATGGTGAAATGATGAACTGGTCAGAATATTTTATTTTTGTGTTGCTACGGGAACAGTCATATTGTCATGTGGGACCAGGGTATTAGAGACAGCCTTAGAGGCCACCACCTGAATATGGAAGGAAGCCAAGGAGGCCACCCCTGAATAAGGAAGGAAGGAAGCCAAGGAAGCCACTCCTGAATAAGGAAGGAAGGCAAGTAGGCCACCCCCTGAATAAGGAAGGAAGCCAAGGAGGCCAACCCCTGAATGAGGAAGGAAGCCAAGGAGGCCACCCCCTGAATAAGAAAGGAAGCCAAGGAGGCCACCCCCTGAATATGGAAGGAAGCCAAGGAGGCCACCCCCTTAATAAGAAAGGAAGCCAGGGAAGCCACCCCTGAATAAGGAAGGAAGCCATGGAGGCCATCCCCTGCATAAGGAAGGAAGCCAAGGAGGCCACCCCCTGAATAAGGAAGCCATGTGAGACCTGAAAGGCAGAAAGCTGATTCCCATAGCAGAGATATGGGGCATTTGGTTAAATGTCACCTCCTCCCAGAGTAAGGGAACTGAGTGGCGGCCAGACAAGGCGTCCTCCAATTTTGTCTACTGCCAGCCTTTAACTGAGGCCCTCAGTGTCTGTCTCCCTGGCTTTTGGTTGATGCTCATTGGAGCCTGCCCCAACACTAGAGGCCGCTGCCTAGGATATGCCCAGGCAGGAAGACTCGGGCGCACAAGCCTCAGTACCCTTAATCCTGGATTACTGTCTCTAGCTGCCTCTCCTACCCCTTCTCTCCCTTCCCCTCTTCTTCTCTTTGGCTCTCTCACATTATCTTTTTCTTTCTCTTCCTTTCTCTCTCTCTGTCACCTCCCACCGCTCTTGCTCTCCTATGTCTCCTCCATCTTTATCTCAGCTAAACGTTGTATCTTCTTCTCTTTGGGGTATTCACAGAGGCATTCTGGGGTAAGTAAAATAGTACTCCTATAGTACCACTTTACCATACTGTTACTTGACTTTTTGAATTACTTTTTGAATTACCCCCCCAAAACAATTAAAAATTGTGATAAAAAGTGTACATTCAGAGAACCTTCTTATATGTTAGTACAGATGGAGAGGAGTGTGCTGACTTTGCACTTTTACTAACAGGGAGATGTACTTTTCAGGCTGGTTAGGAGAGAGAGGTAAGAGTATGTGAAGAGTACTCTGGTAATACTATTTCCTGTACTCATAAATGCTTTTGTTAATTGACACCTTTCTGCCTCTGCTCTCTCTCTTTTTTGTGTGTCAATTATTTTATTGGTATAAATTAAGTACCAACAAAGAAATATCAGCAAATTCAATTATATGCACGTCCAGCAGAAATCCAAAGTAAGACACAAATGCTGTTTGCAATACATGCATCTATACCAAACGTTACGAAAATATAGGAAAGGAAGAAAAAAGATGGATAGGAGTGAGAAAATAAGCTATAGAAGGAGAGAAGAAAAGAAAGGAAAAAGGACAGGAGGAAAAAGAAGGGAGGAAAGACAAAACTGCTGCTCTCTCTCTCAAGGGTTCTTTCTCTCCACCGACCATTCTGGCCCTCCTACCTTTAGAGCTAAAGAGAGGTGAACACACTGGACCCTCTCACCCTCCTGGGCAGGAGTAACTAAATGATTTATGTGTCAGCCATTTTGATTTACAAGCTTTTCAGTTAAAGATTAGTATAAGTTGGTTTGCTTTTCATAGGGTTTTATGAATTCCCATGTGTGATAGACAGCATAAACGTTATAATGTGTACGTTGACCTTTTCAAAACTATAAAACATACTTGCATAAGGATAAAAGTATATGTTTCCATTTTTGCAAGGCAAAAATCTCTGTTCCATTTTTGCAAGACAAAATTATATGTGCATCCATTTTTGCAAAACAAAAATCTATGTTTCCATTTTTGCAAATACAGGAGATGGTATGCACAACACCCACACGGCCCAACCAGGTACTCCGCTGACATTTGATACTCTGCCGACCTCTGGCACACCGCTGACCTCTGGTGCTCTGCTGACCTCTGATACTCCACCGACCTCTGGCACACCGCTGACCTCTGGTGCTCCGCTGACCTCTGATTACACTCACTGGACATTGAACTACTCCCAGCCTGCTGACTGCATACCAACAGGTACCTTACCAACCCCTACTAAGTATAGCCTTCAAATCCTCCAGGGCTCTTCTTATGTTAATGTTGGGTGCATTTGTAGAGGGTAAGGTTCACCGACACCGACTTGTTCGACAAGTAGGCGAACAAACCAAGGTCCAAGAACCTCAAGAGGGGGAGTTTCAGAAAGGTATTGTGATGAAAAGGCAGGGTTGTTATGCCATGTGTTTTAACTGGCATTGGAAGATAAGTTGGCACTTTCCTGTAAGTTTTGTGGTACGGTGTCCCATAACTTGGCAGCACAATAACTTTCACTTGTTCGCATTCACCTTCCACAGGCTTATGTAGATCCCATATTTATCTGACCTTTAACGTGTGTTAAAATATATTATGTGGTTTCATAAAGTTACAGTAAACAATAAATTCAATGAAATTTGTAAGAGAAAATGTAGTATAATGTGAAAGGGAAGGAAAACCAATAAACTCATGTTCACAGTTTAATTGGTAATGTACACCAAGATAGTGCCGAAAAAATGTCAGTTTAATAGAAAAAAGTACAACTTCAACTACCAAGTTGACGTTTCAGTCTAGTTTCCTAGAATGGTGAGGACCATCATCAGGACGATAACATTTGAAAAATCCACCAAAGCCCCAACAGGACGTGTTGAGGTTGAGATGGTGGAAGAAATACGATCCTTCCAAAGTTGAGGCTGGTACGGCTCAAGGTTAAATGAGTGAAGTGTAACTAAATATGTCTATTGAAGGGGTCATGGCCAAAGCAGCCAAGATGGTGGTTGTGTCTTAGTGGTGCTCCTCAGGCTTCCCCCTCCATCCCTTCCAACTTTGGAGCTCTGTCTCCCCCAAAAAACTATTTGGCCAGCTCCACCATCCCTACACTGCCCTACCTTTATGGAGGGGGATGATGTTTACATGCCTGTGGCCCCTGAGGCAGTGAACATCAATGTGGGCCCAACTGAACTCTCGAGATGGCGCCGGCCTGTGGGTATTGACACAGAGCGTAAAGAAGATCACCTAGAGGAGGTGCATTCAGCTGTGGGGGAAAGGAGCGGCCTGTGAGGACGAGGAGGTGAGGACGCATGAGAAGCTGCTGAATCCGGGGATCCTCCCTTGGCACACTGCGCTCTGCTCGACTAGGCCCTGGCAGAAGTCAGGAAATGCTCCTGTGTTGCATTTGACTGCAGCCTCGACCTCCACTTCACCCTTTTAGGTCGATGCTGCATGTGGGGCTGACCTGGAGGCTTGGTGCTTCCAGGTAATACTGGGGGGACCCCCCAAGACCTGTGCCCTTGGGGGAAGGTGAGATTTTCCCTTCGGTGTTATCTCCTGCCCTTCGAACCGCGCATACTAGGAGGCTTACATGGAGAATTATCCTGCCTGTGCTAGGCCCTTGTTTCAAGCCCCCTGCAGCCTTTGAGGTGAAACTGTGGCACCCACTGCCCATACATGTCTCTGTTGGAACCCTGGGCCATTTGGTAGCCCCCCCCCCAACGGCTGCTCATGCTACCTTCTTAGGAGTCTTGAGTTAAGCGGGCTGGTGATGCACTAACTACAACTCCCTCCTCACCTGGTGGACAATAGCTGTGTGTGTAGAGACTTTTAAGAGGAGGCGGACGGGAAATGGAATGGGACCCCTTCTGCCTCTCCCATAATATTCTGAAAAAAGACCCCCTGTCTTCCTCACCACTGATCATCACCTTAGCTGCTTTTGCTGCCCTGGTTACAGATCTGGGGAAGTGGGCTCAGAGCAGGCATTGCTGGAGGTCCCCTGGATTTTTGATACCAACATCTGGATGGTCGAATGTTCGCAACTCTGAGGCCCCTGAGACCCAACTCTGCTACACTTTGCCAATCTTTCCACCCCTGCATCATTAAGTGGCCTGGTGCCCCATCCCTATTGACTGTTCACACCCTTAAAGCTAGAGCTCAAGATGCTGAGAATCGCTCATTTTGGACGAACCTGCGGTTTGTGGGGTTCCTCACCCACAGACTTTTATTGACACTCACTTAAATCTTGGGTTCTTGAGGAGACTCGGTTGCACTGGTTTGGGATTGAATGGGTGCATCGGCTCTGACATAGTGCATCCCCCACCCTCAGGGCACTACCACACCCTACCATCGCCAAGATACTGAACTTCCCTGACTGGGACGCCATTCTCTGGCAAGCACATGTCCATGGCAGGTTTCACTTTCAATTGTCCCATATTTGGATCTTCCTAGATTATAAAAAAAATCAACACAAAAATAACGCAAACCTTTTGATGCCGTCAAGCTGAAACGCATGCCAACGTCTCTTCAGTATATGCTGCTCTTACCGGCATGACTAAGGGTCATCCATGGGTTCTGTTTCCAATTTTCTGACATTCTGAATGCAGCATGGGAATGGACAACTGAACACCAGACGCTAAGAAGCTATGAACCCTAAAACTGCACAGCCCACACAGGTCATGCCTTGCCACACATGGCTGTTACCCTTTTCCAGAGCCAGCAACATCCCAAATTGAATCAGAGAAGGGGGCAGCATTCCTGAGTTCTCAGATAATTACTTTGGTTGCTCCCAGGCTATGATTGGGGTGCTCCCTAACACTGTACTAGGCCCCGGAGCTCAATGGGGTACAACCTCAGACAAAAGAGACTTCTTTTGTGGCCCATGGTAACTTTCTAGCAACCTTTGTTTTCATGTACGGGCCCTGGGCCAAGGGCATAGCCTGATTTCTGCCAACAGACCCTATGTAGGAGGAGATCCACCTTGAATACCCTGTTATGTGTTTTGCTTACCTTGTTAAGAGATGTTGGGTGGCAGATGCTTCATGGGTGGAAGTGTGGCGTGGGAGGTTTTTGCTGTTGAGTGATGTTTGATGGGTTTATGTTTCCTTTCATTATGATTGCTCGCATGTGCACCTTATGTAATTCACTGGGAGTTCCTCGGTTACCCACTTGTCACCTCTCGCTCCACTATACCATCCCCGTGGCTAAGTATAGTCTTATCTCCTAAAACGTCTAACAGCCTACTGGACCATATCAAATGACTTGCTGTCCTCAAGTTTCTTCACGTTACCAGACAGGTGTTGCACTCTTGGAAGAGACTCACCTCCAAGATACCCTTTGCCCCTTCCTGAGTAGGTTTGGTTCCAACTGTGTTTATCATTCATACTTTAGTAGGGGTTCCAGAGGGGTGGTGATTCTGCTTCACAAATACTTCCCCTTGGTGGTTACACAGATCATACAGGACCACTAGGGCCACTACTTGGGAGTGGTTGGTACACTGGAGGGGAAGCCCTACAATCTTTTCAGTGTTTATACCCCTCCTCACCTGCATAGATAAACCTTCCAAGACTTCACCAGGGTGGTTGCAGCATTACTATATGGGATGCTACTCTTTGGGGACATTTTAATGACACTCCAGATCCAGACATGGATGTGTCTGGCCCCTCCTCATGCAGTGGTAGGGATATGTCCAAGATCCTCTGATCCTGGGTGGACTCCTTGGAATTATCTGACATTTGGCACCTCCACATCCATGAAAATTCTATCCTGAATTGAGCCTATATTTCTCCCTGTCACAGGTGTGACTTTCACCTTGGCCGTTACCATGCTTCCTCATGAAATCTCAGACCACTCCCCCTTACTACTTTGCCTCGGGGTTCTGATATGATGTAACAGAGCCATGTAGCATCTAAACAACTGGTTCTACACAGACGAAAACCTCCTAGACCACCTGTCAGTGAGACTATAATCTATTTTGAGACCGACAAGTGGACAGTCCAGAAGGCTACCACCCAATTGGCTGCAAGCAAACACACAATCTGGGGTATAGCCAAAGTGTACCTGAAGCGCATAGGTAGCGACAGGCACTGGCGCATGATGGAGCTTGAGGCCTGCATACTCCTGCTAGAGACCGCAGTGGTGATGAACGCAACTGAATCCTTGACTTGACAATTAGATATTGATAGGAGCTCTCTGCATCACCTAATCTTCTATGAGGACCGTCAATGTTGGCGTGCCTCAACCCAACGTGTATGAGTAGGGTGATAAAAGTGCTATGCTCTTTTGCAGACTGGCCACCAGGGGTAGGGTCTCCCACCGAATTCCCTCCATTGATGATGCCTTGGGGTCCCCAGTTAATCCCAGTAAGGTAATTGTGACTGTCTTTGCAAACTATTACGAAGGGCTCTATGCCCGTTGACCGAGGCCTGCTCGTGAGCAGGCTCAGGAGTTGTTTCCCAATGTTCCCCTCCCCTGCCTAACTCAAGTCCAATCAAGATGAGGTCTGTGCTGCCATCTGGGAGTTGAAAATTGGTAAGACCCCAGGCCCAGACGGCTTCCCTCTGGATTACTACTCAAAACTTTGTTGCACATCTTCTTTGAATGTATACAGAGGCAGGGAAGTGAGCTTCCTTTTCCCCGGAGCTCAACCTTGCAACTATTGTAATCATCCCTAATCAGACTATCCATTGACAAGTTATACCTCCTATCTCCCTGTTTCTCTGATTAATATGGATGTTAACATTTACGCTAAGATCCTGGAAACTAGGCTGCAACTAGCCCTTAATTCTGTGATACACCCAGATCAATGTGGCTTTATGTCTAATCGCAGCACTAGACACAATATCTGTGGGTCTACGTGACCCTGGCTCGTGTCTGTGATATCAAGGAAGCAACTGCCTTACTGCTTGTGGACTTTGAAAAGGCCTTTGATACCCTGGACTGGGATAAACTTGATTCAGTGCTACAATCCATGGGTTTTGGTCTCTGTTTCTGGAATTTAGTGGCTCTCCTATACTCTGGACCCTCAGCCCAAGTCCCGTCAACGGTATTCTATCTTGTTAATTACAGATCCGGTGTGGGACAAGACAAGGTTGCCCTCTTTTTTCCCGCTCCTCTTCACTCTTGCTATAGAACCCCTCGCTCATATAATCTGCTGCAATCCCCAGATGCAGGGTTGGAGAAGGGTGAGATGTGCCAGACTAGCATGTGCTCAAAATTCTGGGACTCTTTGAAGAAGCCTCGGAACTCTGAGTGAACATGGGGAAATCACTCCTAATCCCACTATGGGGAGATAATGCTGTGCCCGAATGGCAGTCTGATATACCTATCCCCCATCTTAGCTTCAAGTTCCTGCTGGTCCATATAGCAAAGAAGCTGGAGCTCACACGTAGTCTTGGCCTTACTCCTCTCCTTAAGGGGACTATGGCTAATTTAGCTGCCTGTTCCACTCTCCCTATTAACGCCCTGGGCCAAGTCCTATTGATCAAAATTATGATACTCCCCTGTTTCCTTTACACCCTGCAGAACCTCCTCCTCCACATTCCTAACATTCCATCTACTGAAATGTTGGCTGTGTTTCTATACTTCTTTTGGAGGGGTCGTTCCCCGCACATCGCCCAAACAAAATGTTGTGGTTCTGTATACGACGGAGGATTGGGGGTGGTAGACAGCTGTCTTTATTACTGGCCTGTAATTCGGGCAGTGAAATGCGCGACGGGGCTGTGCATGTGGGCCCCTGAGTCCCCCATTCTGCCAGCCTTTCCATGGAAGTGTTAACCGCCATGGAAAGGCTGGTGGAATGGGACTCATAATCCCCAGGGCAGCGCTGCTGCTGCCTGGTGGCGGCAGGCTGGTGAAGGCGGCATTTCGACCATGGTGGTTCCGCCATGGTCATAATATGGCGGGCCGACTTGTTCTCCTTGATACCGCGGAGGTCACCAGAACAATATTCCTGGTGTGGCTGGCAGCCAACAGATTTACCGGCTCGGATGGGAGACTGATCCAGCAAAGCCCTCGCTGGATAGGGCACTGGTTGGAACACACGTTGTGGCTGGAGGGCTTCCGATACTCGGATTTCATTGGGGTTACAGTGCTGGGAAAGGGTGGCGCAGTTCTCACATGCACTCCTTTTAAGACCTGCAAACTCACTCCATACTCTCCTGCACTCAGTCCCACAAATGCCTGCAGTTGAGACATGCACTTGGGCACTATTATAACTGTTTAACAGACTTACTGGACTTTAGACCAGTGAAGACACAATTATTAATTGGCAAACTAGATCGAGGAGGTATTTCTCAGCTATACCGTTCCTGGTCTGTAATGCCTCTAAGATACTAGACCCATGCAGACGGAGATAGGAGGGGTGGGTGGGGTGGTTGGAGGATGTGGAGTGGCGTGAAGCATACATGCCCCCGAGAACTCCCTATATCTGCAACACTAAGGTTAATTAAGTTACATTACCTGCATTTAACCTACATGAGACCCCAAAGACTATTGCATGCTGGCATTCTCCCTGTGGCTAATTGCACTCTATGCTCCTCCCCAAAGCATATTTTTTCCAGATGGTATGGCACTGCCCTGCGATCGCCCAGTACTGGAATCAGACAGGTAGTTCCTCTCTAGGATTCTGGCCAGGCCTGTTACGCTAACTCCGAAGATTGCCCTCCTGGTTCTCATGGGTGAGTTGTGGGTGTGAGAGGTGATAGTGCATTTGCCAGTCTGGCAGCATAAGTGGCCAAGAGAGATACAGCAAATAACTGGAAACTGCCACGACCACCTAGCCTGACAGGGTGGATATCTGGCACGGATTTGTTAACCAAGCAAGAGGAAAGAATCTATGTCGCCAGGGGTTGTCAATGGAAGTTCCATAAACTTTGGGGCAGATGGTGGGATTACTGCGGCTTGTCTTCTGAATTGGAGGCCAGGACTGGGGGTGATGTGGCTCCTCCGTAATGTGCTAGAATTGTGGGTGATGGGAAGGCGGGGCTTTGACTGGGACACCGTTGCTTCCCTTGTTTTGCTGTTGTACTCCCTTTAAAGTCAATTAAATATGTTTATAAAAATAATAAATATGTCTGTCGAAAATAGTGTTTGATATCAGGAACAGCAACCCACAGCAAAGAACTTTGCAGAACACAGACTTTGCTCCTACCACCTGTTAAACACCGCAATCCGGGCAGATACTCACTGCACTGTGGCTTGTCCTGGGTGCAAATTGAACCATGTGCAATGTGCCTGGAGTGCATTCTGCAGCACACACAGAAAGAGGAAAAAAGACTCTCAGGATTGTTTTTGTGCAGGAAGTCCTGCATGCAACGCAGGCACCTTGGCACCATAGTGCCAGGGTAGCGTGCCTGCATTGGTGCTAGGCTGCCAAAGGGATGCCAATGCAGGGGAAGAGGACAGATATATGCTGTCTAGGATAAATACGGCGCATTCCTGCCCTTTCCCTGTGACACCTGGCAGCGCACCGAGGTGGCTTGCTGCATTGTCCTGCGGCACAAAGCCCATAAATATCGGCCTCAGTGAATGAGGTAAACAGACAAAACCTGAGCAAAGTGGTCCGGTAGGCGTAGGGTTCCAGCAGCAGCAAAACAACCTCATTTTGAAAGCTTTTCTTAGTGTGTTCTGTGGTGTAGTAAGAATGCTGCCACGTCTGCTGATTGGGTACTAAAATGCAGCCAGAATTGCCATTTAGTGGTAATCTGAGACACAGGAGCCCCGGTGCCACTGCACATGCTGCACTATCGATAGCTACGCCCCCTGAGTGTGTTGTGTCAATGAATTGGGAAAAGTGGGATTTAAGCATGTAGTATGTGTTATTACATGGGTCACCCAGTGAGTGATGCCACAACATATCTTGAGGCAAAGGAACATTCTAGAAGGAAGGCCTGTTGTTGGGCCAGCTGCACTGGGTAAAGAGAACTCGTTTTTATTCTTGAAAGGTGTGCACATTGAGGTGTGCACAGCAGGGGTACTCGGTGCATGACAAAAAAATCGGTAATAAAAACGAATTTAGTTTTTGATGTTTCAGAAGAGGCACTACATTGTATCGCGCCCTTTCTCTGCGTTTTCACTGATAGTTTGAATACTGTACAGTCGGATATGTTTTGTTAATGTTTAAAGATTTTTAATATAACATTTTGTACTTATAAATGTAATAATCTTAGAAATGTAAATTGTCTGTTCAGGATTTGGAACTGGCAGAACATTTTAAAACGCACAAAATTGAAGTCGATTTGAATTTCGTCGTTTACATTTTTAGAACCAGGAAGAAAGTTCGCGATGATGTGCTCCGGGCAGCGGTCGAACCTCGTGCGAAACTGTGACCTGTACGGCTGCGGGTGCTACAGGTGCCCCAGGTAAGCAAACAGGTTTTAATTGGGGCTCTTTTATGCATAAGAAGCTATTGGGTGCAGTCGCGGCTCCTCCGCTAGAGCCGCCCCCTCCAGCCCGGGAGGAGGCCTCTTTTTAACATTGCTATCCCCCACTTATGCCTTATGTTGATGTGTTCTAGAAACTGTAGTGCCCAGGGCCCCTTCTAACCAGGTTACCTGGGCCAGAGCTCTTTCCCTAAATTTGTTGTGGTGCCTTGGCACAATTGAATACACTCTTAACTACCACTACAAACTAGTAAGTGGATACCTAGGTCCCCGGGGCATGGTGTATTAAGGGTAGGCCCCTGAGGAGAGCATCACTGTTTGTGCCACCCTCTAGGGCCATGCATCGCTGAGTGTCCTGGTGCAAATCTAAAATACAAACTCGACATGGCACACTGTCTGTGTGCCCTGGCTACCATACACTGCATTTACCATGGGTTACGCATCCCTCTGGCAGGCTTTCCAGCCCTAAGACAGGGTGTTCCATATTATGTGTGAGGGCATAGCTGCATGAGCAATATGCCCCCACTGTGTCCATGCCAAACCTGGTACATAGTGAGTGAACAGAGCAGCCATTTTAATACATGTACTAGACATTGGTCACCACGAGTTTCCCACTTACATGATGGCCACTCTGAAACCTGGGTTGTTTGGTATCAAACAACTCAGAATGATAAATCCAAAGTGGTGCGAGTCTTGGATTTACCTCTAAATGTACCCAGGGTCACTTTAGATGTGCTCCCTGCAAAAGCTAATCTAACTGGCAGAGTTGCTGACTGGTTCCATCCAGCATGCCACCTACAGACAGCCAACACACAAGTCTTGTGGGAGAACCCTGTCTCTCTGGTTTGTGAAACAATGCCCTTCCTGGGTGTAGGAGCTAACACCCCCTCCCTCAGGAATGTGCTTTCCCCCTGGCGGTGAGCTTCAAAGGGCTATTGCCCTTGAAACACAAGCCCACAGGTCTGCTACTAGAAGCAGATGGCTTCCCCCTTTGCCAACTCCCATGTTTGGCAAGAGCAAAGGTGGGAAACCACACAAAGAGTAGGAGGAGGGGTCTCACTGAGCATGCACCTCCCTTAAGGGCTTGCAGGCAAAGTAGGCCCTCCATTTCATTTTCCTCCATGTTGGGTGGCAGGAAAATAACCAACGTGGTTTAGGGTAGTGACCCTTCCCACAGGAAGTGGTCACTGTAGTGGGTGTAGCCACCCAAGTATGTGTTCTATTGGACACTACCAAGTTCCCACTAAAACGCCTACTAAATTCAATATTAGTGGGCTCCCCTAGACCAAGAAACTAGATGCATCAGGAAGAAATGAAGACAGCACCAAAGAACCCGACAGCATGAGAACAGAGGACCTGCTGCACCAGAAGAGGCTCCAAGACCCGTGCTTGCTGCTCCAGAGTCCCGACAATCACCGCTGCGGAGGAGCTGACCACTAGACCGACCTCAGAAGACCCAGAGGACTTCCACGCTTTGCAAATAGCACGAGATCTCCCTCCTTGGTGGAGGCACATCTAAAGAAACCAAAGAAACCTGCAAAGAAGCAGCAAACTGGTGAGGGTCACTTCAATGACCGGATGATATCTCCACAACCAGAAGTTGCAGTTGGACCCGACGACACACCAACAACAAGAACTACAAGTGTGCCAACTTTGGTGGCACTGTGCCCTCCCGTGGCCGAGTTGTGCCAATATTCCAGATACTGGTCATTGCACATCTGCCAACAGCCAAAACAGCTCACCCGGAGCTTCAACTGGACCAGGAGAAAGCCCCAGTCAAGAAACTTCAGGAACACCCTGGACCTCTCTCGTCATCCTGCAAGGCCCCCGGAAGAAAACTTACCTCCAGCTCAAAAGGGTTCCATTGCATACCGACTCCAAGACCCCCAACTCGCCCTGCATCCAGCCACCCTGAGGCTTGCATCGTGGTACCTGCTGTGTGCCATGGGGCCCTAATCCCTCGCGACCTCGACAGCCCAAGGGGACCCAAAGGCACCACCTTTATGGATGCATGAATGATACTGTGAGTACAATAAATGCTTAGCACATCTCCTGAATTAGCCTAACTGCCCGACCAGCTACTTCAAAAATTGGAGCATTAGGTAATCTGATTTTTACGTCTGGAAACCAACGTGTGGTTTCCTGGACCCCCTGCACAGTGTGCCTAGCTTTGCACACTACATAGAGGGCCAGACTCCTTCAATGATGCACAGGGGTTCTTTCCCAGGAGCTCCAATGAGGGACCACCATCCTCCCAGTTGCACAGAAGACAGGTCAGGCATCTAGAGAGCTTCAGAACAACCACCTGTGTTGCAGAGCCTTGAGTAGTCCATGGGACAGCAGAATCCACAAACCTGTTGATAACATCAAGGTGCCTGCGGTTGCATGGGAGTGACTCCTTCACTCCAAGGGAGATTCCTTCTGGATGTCCTTAGTGCAGGCAGAGTCCTTGTAACTCGAAGATGCACGGCCATGGAAGTTGCAGAGTTCTTCCAATACTCTGGGACAAATTCACACTAGAAGCCCTCCTACCAGTTGCAGTTCCCGGCAAAGTCCAGCAGCAGAATCTAATGCTCAGGTCGCAGAAGAAGTGGTGAAGATGAATCTGGGGTCCCAACTCAAGGAGGCGGTTAAACAATCCAGTACGGGAGTTTGATGACTACTGCAGTGACCCACCTATCAGGGAGGGTCAGAGATGCAACTCGTCTGAGCTGACGAGTCATCTGCTGCCAGGGGCCTCTGCTCATCCTGTTTCCAAGATGGCAGAATCACGTGGCCACCTGGCAGAGCTCTGGGTACCTCCCTAGGGGAGGAGCTGCACAAGGGTGGGTGGTAACTCCCCTGTCCTTTGTGTGTTTCGTGCCAGAGTGGGAGCCTGGGTGCTCTTGCATTGGAAGGAACCGGTTGTGGAAGAAGGGCACCAAATGTGCCCTTCAAAGATGTCTGGTGGCCTCAGGATCACCCCCCACTCTAACCCAGAGACACCTATTTCTAAAGGAGAGGGGGTTACACCTCTCCTCTAAAGGAAATTATTTTCTCTGCCTTCCCCTGCTCAAGTTAAGCTCAGCATCAGGAGGGCAGAACAGTGTATGGGGTCGGCGACAGGACTGGCTTGCACGCAGACCCTGCAAGGCTGAACAAGCAGGAATGGGGGATCCTCTAAGGAACCCCCAAAGTACATGGTATCATGCAGCTAACACTGGAACTGGTGTAGCTGCATGATTCCAACATGTTTGTTACCAAACATGACTAGGGTCAGAGAAACCATTAGGTAGTTGGAAATCTTGAAATGACCACATACCTTGGAATAGTCTCCCCACACTTACAAAGCCCAGAAAATGAAGTCTGGGGCTTGCAGGGGAACCTCTGCTCGTGCAGGAGCATGCTCACACTTAGAACCAGGCACCCTGCCCTGGGGCTGAAGGGCCTACTTTAGGAGTGACCTATAGGGTCAACGTGTGGTGACCGCAATATAAGGTAAACTTTATATCTGCGGTGAAAGGTGCATGCACCATTTCACACAAGCTGCAATGGCAGGCCTGTAGTCACAGTTTGCATGGGCTCCTATGGGTGGCACAATACATGCTGCAGCCCTTGTGGGATCCCTGGTGTACCAATGACCTGGGTGCCTAAGTACCATATACGAGGGACCTACATGGGTGCACCAGTATGCCAATTGTGGGGTGTAAGAAATACTTACCAACCAAATTTAGTGGAGAGAGCACCAACACTGGGGTCGTGGTTAGCAGGATTCCAGTTTACTACCATCCAAATATACTGACACCCGACAAAAGTGGGGGTAACTATGTCAGAAAGGTCCTACCTTCCTACAGTAGACTAGATTGCTCTGGTGGATTCCGATTGGACACCTTTTCCAGAAATCACAAGATTTTTCCTTATCAATCAACAAAATTTCAAGTTCTAAAACAAGAATTCTGCACAAGATTTTCTCAAAGTCCATGCTTCTGGATGATCCCAGATTCCAGATGAAGTTGAACGCTCCAGATGAAGTCAGGATATTTCACTCCAAAGGTTCATATCTGTACAACTCTCTGCCTCTGACCCTTCAAACGGAGGTGGAATTTGGGGACTAAACGGCCTCTGTATTTTTTTTTATATATGAATTTAAAAGCTGTATCCCACAGGAATATTTAAAATATTAAGAAAAAAATGCCTCACCCACCAAACGGAGGCAGGATTCATCATTGGTGTTTTTCTCAGCTTAGTAGGTAGATACTGCTGGGGTGGGATCAACCACTTTTAGGGAGCTCTTATATATTTTCAACTTCTGGACAAATTATGGAGGTCCAGTTTAAGGTTAGAAAATGGTTGCAGGTTTACCCAAACCTTTTAGTAGTGGGAACCCATACCACAATTAAAAGCGATAGTCTGGATGTCTTCTAGGAATACAATGGTTCCGGCATCCCTAATCTGCCAACATGTTTCGGCCAAGTTCTCTATGTCACCATGGATCGCTCGGCTTTCGTCATGGCACCTAGACCTCCCTGACTATCCTCAGCTATATGTAGGGAAATTGTGGGAATAAGGAGGCATAAGGCACTCCTACCTGTGACCTTCGTAGACCCAGTTTAGATCTCTATGGGCCCGCAGTCCAACGCAGTAGAGGTGGAAAAGATAGGTGGAATCAGGGACTGTGTACCCTTGGAGTAAGTGTGACTACAGGGAGACATCTAACCTCTCTGAGCTGATGTTTTGAAGACACACAGCATTAAATGTAGAGAGCTGGAAAACTGTTAATGCTTCAAACAGACAGACAGTGCCTCCAATAACCACTGCTGGTGTACCATACCAAGAGCTAACTGTAAATTGTGTCCTGCCAGGCACTGTTTATGACACTGTAACATCACTCTATCGTTCGTGTTTGTTCATTGAATTGCTAGGGTTTTTAACATAAGCTAAAATCCCATTACCTTACTTAAATATTATGTCACTTTCACATTTTTTTCAGTGAGTTTCAGTTTTTTTTAATCATATCACTCAACTCCCAGACTGACCACAGCTTTTGGCTGGGTGCAGAAGTGGTTTGGACACAGGACCAGACCTCTGGTCAGCCCAACACCTCCACAAGCACCCAACACAGTGTACGGCAGGTGGTTGGCTGCAGGGCTTGGCCCTGTACTCAAACACCTGTGAGTGGGCAGACCCCTGCAGGTGGGCTACCACCCGTATGTGGCCAACCTCCCCAACCCCCCTGGAGGGTTGGGCCTAGGGTTAGCTTATGGACATGTCCTGTGCCACGCCCTCCCACAGGCAGCCAACACACCTCGAACCAATACCCCACATTTGTTTACATGTATTTGTTTATTTTTTCGCAATACTGTTGTACTTCCACGTTAATGCTGCACAAGGTTTACCACCATGCTATCCCAGACCGTACATGCTTCACTTATTGAAGCTTATGAGGTTGGGGTGCTGCTTCAGCGGCGACACCCGCAGGAGTCCCAAGGCACCACCACGAGGTGCGACAGCTCTTGCAGGAGTCCCACGATACCTTACAGGAGGGCCTCACTGCGGTCAGCAGGGGTACTGCACTGTTTTTTTAATTTGCAGTTCTGCTTTAGCCCAGGAGGACCAACCATCCAGATAATTTTCTTTAGCCCTCGAGAGCACCCTGCGCACCTTTAAAATGCAGATTTCTTAAAAACTGCTGAATGGAAATACACCAAATCAGAAAAGGCAAGCTCTCTAGGTAACTCTCTACCTTTCTGCAAAGCTTTGTGTAATTCCTTTCCACTGTTTTTTCTGTATTGCTTCCCAAAGTTTCATATGGGAATTAACAAAGTTTTAGGACCCCTCCTTTTGTGTTGACTCCTGTTTGACAGATTAACCCAAAGCTTTCCAGGAAGGAGCAGATTAATCATTTTTTTAAAGTTTAATGGCCGTTCATCAAACACATTGAAGTATTAGTGAAAAATGTTTCTTCCTGTGAAACCTCTGAGCTAACTATTACTACATAGTGGCAACTCCCATTGTGTAATGTAAATATACATGCCAACACGAGCCACATGACCTGCATTGCTGACTTATATTATGTCCCAAAGGTCACTAAACCTGCATTGCAGACATTCAATAATGCCAACAAGTCACACAACTTTACACTGCTGGCATTTATTAGTGCCTACTATTCACGCCTCGAATGCTGATATATGTTAATGTCTGAGTCACACCCTCACTGTTGACAGGTATGAATGTCTACTAGTCAGATGGATGACAAACAGTGCCTACAAGTAAGGCCTGCATTGCTAATATAAATTCCTTTCTAATAGTCATGCTTTCATTGCTGACATATATTAATGCCTTTGAATCACACCTGCATTGTTGACATATATTAGTGCCTACGAATCACATCTGCATTGTTGACATATATTAATGCCTATGTATCACACCTGCATCACTGACATATATTAATTCCTACGAATCACATCTGCATTGTTTACATACATTAATGCCTACAAGCCACGCCTGGATTGCTGACATATAAGTCACAGCTGCATTGCTGACATATAATGTCCATGAGTCACAGGTACACTACTGACTTTATGATAATATATATGTCTGTTTATGTAGGACTTACATTAAGTCTTACAAACCACAAAGCTGCTTTGCTACAAGAGTCATTACATCTGCATTGCTGACACATACTAATGCTCCTATGAGCCACAATGCCTGCATTACTTATGTATATTAATGCTCCTATGAGCCACAATGCCTGCATTACTGACGCATGTTAATGATTCTACGAGCCACAATGTCTGCATTGCTGACACATGTCAATGCTCCTATGAGCCACAATGCCTGCATTGCTGACACATGTTAATGCTCCTATGAGCCACAATGCCTGCATTGCTGACACATGTCAATGATTCTACAAGCCACAATGCCTGCATTGCTGACACATGTTAATGCTTCTACGAGCCACAATGCCTGCATTGCTGACACATGTTAATGCTTCTACGAGCCACAATGCTTGCATTGCTGACACATGTCAATGCTCCTATGAGCCACAATTCCTGCATTGCTGACACATGTTAATGCTCCTAGGAGCCACAATGGCTGCATTGTTGACACATGTTAATGCTCCTATGAACCACCGTGCCTGCATTGCTGACACATGTTAATGCTCCTATGAGCCACAATGCCTGCATTGCTGACACCAATCTCTAATTTCCAGAGGCCGCAAGTACCTTAAAGGAGTTGACGTTGTATGCAGAGATGGGTCCACGGTGTACGCCCCTTTCACTGGCACTATAAGCAACCACGCCATGTGCTATGGTGATGTTGAGGACGGTCCTGGGAGTGAAGGCTTCACGTTCATAGGCTCAGGTAAGTGAGCCCAAGCAAAGGGCCTTGGTGTGCTGCACACAATGTTGAGCCCAATTACTTGAAGTAGGTGCCCAGCTATCAGTTAATGAATGTTGGTGAGGTAAAGACCGCCTGGGGCATACATATTAATAAGATTTCAGGTACAACCTTCTTTTTGCAGTTTGATTGCTCACGGTCATTGACTAGTTGTGGGCGTCAGGCAGGTCATTAGCCGCAAGAGAGAACAAGAGGTGAACGTTTGACATACAGCGTACACAGTAGGAGGCCAGTCTTTTAGGCAATGACCAACATCCTTATCACTCAGGATTTGGAAAGCACTAAAGACCCCTGTAATGCTGCACTGTGCTGTATTCAAGAGTAACGTTTGTAGAGTTTTTTAGCTAATTACAGAATAGTAGAGATAGTTGCTAGTACTCTCACGAGTTAGACAAGCCCCTTCTAAGGCCTTGAATACTGTTCTCCCAACTATAATTTTCTTGGTCTGTGAAACAGCTAATGGAGTTCCTAATTGGCATGGGAAGTGTATGAAATTGGAGTATTACTTGAGGGTGTGAGAGCCCATCTCAAACAATAATCACATTTCTTGTCAGAGGGAAACATTAATGTCACTAAATAACCCTGTGCTTAACTCTTTGGTAGATTGGCACAAAGCAGTAAGGCTAAACTCAGAAGCAATGTGGAAAGTATTTATGCAGCACACAAACAGTAATAAAGTGAAAACACAACACAGGAAATTTTCCAAAACAATTAAAAAAATAGAGTACATTTTAATAAATATATTGACCCCCTACATGATAAAAATCCAATAAGTAGAACCAAAGGTATTACATTTTAAACTTTCAATTAAAAAATACCAACAAAAAGCACAAAGCGCCAACCGCAGGTATGTAGTTGCACTAAACTAGGTCAAAGTTAAAAGTTAAGGCTGACCACAGTGAATCACAGGTCAAATACAGGGACCAGGTTTGTCCCAATAGAAAGTTTATCTTCAGGCTTAGAAACATTTACGGAGAACAAACAGTGGTCAGTGACTTGTCGGTGCTGCAAGCTGGATCCGAAGTGGGGCTGACCATAGTGAGTTGCTGAAGACCGACGTCCCTGTAGGTCATCAACATTGAGGAGAAAGCTCCAAGCTGGTGAAGTCTGAAGTCGATGTCCAAGAAGGCATCAAAGTCAATCAGATGCTGCTCGATGTCGGTCCCGATGAAGCCCTCTACATTCAGACTCAGAAACTTTTCTGGAAGTCATATCCTATTAAGCAGTGCAAACCAGGAAGCTGAGGTTGACCGATGATTTGATGTCGACTACTGTTGCTTCAACTGCAATCCTGTTGTCCATGGGTTCTCTAGGCAGAAGTCTGCCAAAAGTTTTCAAGTTTCACTTCTTGAAGTTTGGGGACAGGAGGAGTACACTCTAACACCAGCCAAGGGTCCAGGACCTGAGAAGCACCACTTGGGGATTGGGACTCACTCCAACAGAGGCCAGGACTAAGGCAGGTCCGACTGGAACTGGTATTCTGAGGAAATGCAGGGAAAGAGGCCTCTGGGTTGTATCTCTGTAGCTCAAACAGGAGGTCAGCCAACTGACCCTTAGGGCTACTTCTCAGGTCCTGGGTTCAAGGCAAGCAGGTGCAATCTTCCCTCAGGTTCTTCAGACAGCAGGACAATTCTTCTTCTGATTCTTTGCAGGTCCAGGAGGGTTATGAGCAGGATACTGGGATTCTACATGTATGCCCAGTGCCAGCCTGTGGGTGGGAGGAACTCCTGGCTGCTCTGTAACAAATTGGGTAACAGTTTCTTGCAGTGAATCTATCCACTTCGGCAACAATTTCTGTGCATTTTACTGTAAACTATTCCACAGTACCCCCTTTTCCTATAGCATAAACTTTCTTCCCCTAGTCAATGCTCCCTGTGCCCACACATAGGTGTGAGCTACATCTGCTAAGGCATCCTTTGAAGCTCAGGGAGGAGCTGGGCACAGCCCCTAGGCCATCCAGTTCAAGGAAGGGAAGAAAAGCACACCCAAGCTCTTTGTCCATAGTCTGGGAGCAATCCATATCACACACTGGACACTGGCAGAAAAGCTCTTGTGGCTTAAGATAGGAGAATGACAACTTTCTAAAAGTTTAATTTACAAAATATTAACATAAAATCTGACTTGACCATTAACTTGGATTTTAAATTACTATAAAAATTAGTCCTTGAATTATTTTTTATCTGGTCCCAAACTTAAACTAATCACTATACATTGTTATAGTGTGCCCAGTGTTTTCCTAATGGAAAGCTAGTCTTGCCACAGGGAGAAGCAACTTATGAGATGTTTCACTGCCAGGACATGTAAAAAATTAAGTATGGATGTTAAACTTTTTAAATACCATGCACCCTGCCATAAGGGCCTTCAGAGTCTACCATAGTCCTGACTTATAAGTATTAAACTGGAAGGTTTAGGCCTTGCAGAAGGTTTGTTTTGCCAGATTGAAGTGGCAGTTTTAAAATGGCACACCCAAGCTGCAATGGCAGGCCTGAGACATGTTTTGCAGTGCCACATTAGAGGGTGATACAGTGAGTGCTGCAGCCCAGTAATAGCATTTAATTTACAGGCCCAGGGTACATGTGGGACCATATGCTAGGGATTTAGAATTAAATTAAATGTGCCAATTAGGGATATGGCAATTCTACAGCATTTAGAGAGGCGAGCACATTGCCGCTGTGTGTGCAGTCCTATGGCCAGCAAAAATGGTTTAAGCAAAAGAAAGCTTAAATCTGGGGGAATATACAAAAGATGGTCATTTACAGCAGGAAGGAGCAGCAAGGAGCTGCAGGAACCTTTTCAGGATTCCACTCAAGCAGGGGTTACTGGCAATAAATTGTGCCAATCAAAGCCTTTTATCACTGGTATCCCAAAGTGTCCTATAAAGTTCAAAACTGGTCACCAGGCACTCCTTACTAGCATTCGAAACAGCAAAGTTGAGCAGTCTAAACTTTACACAGGGATGTGGCATGCAGTAGGGACTCAGAGATCAATAAAACATCTGTTAGCAACAAATCTAATGTCTAGCTACCGTTTTTACTAAAAGACAGACATGACTGTACTTCTGTCATACAACACCACACTAAAGATACCATTTCAGAAATTGAAATAAAGTCACTACAAAGCTATCAATGTGGCAGTCACCATGTAGGGTAACTAGCAATCACTATTCCACGTGCTAAGGCAATCTGTAATATTACCAATGCAGGTTTGGGCCTATGCTCTTTGTACAGACTGCAAAAATAGGTCTTCTGTTTCCCTCTTGCTGGGTTTCCCCCTCTGCATCTACTCTTGCAAACAAAAAAAGTAAAGGTTCTGCTTCTGAGAATGTCCTTTTCTGAGTGACTCTGGCCCTCATTCTGACCCTGGCGGATTGAATCCGCCAGGGCAGAGGGCCGCGTATGCACCGCCAACAGGCTGGCGGTGCATTCAGGGGCATTCTGACCGCGGCGGTAACGCCGTGGTCAGAAACGGGAAACCAGCGGTCTCCCGCCGGTTTCCCGCTGCCCCTGGGAATCCTCCATGGCGGCGCAGCAAGCTGCGCCACCATGGGGATTCCGACCCCCTTCCCGCCAGCCTGGCTCTGGCGGTTTACACCGCCAGAACCTGGCTGGCAGGAACGGGTGTCGTGGGGCCCCTGGGGGGCCCTGCAGTGCCCATGCCAATGGCATGGGCACTGCAGGGGCTCCCTAACAGGGCCCCACATTGCTTTTCAGTGTCTGCTTAGCAGACACTGAAAAGCGCGACGGGTGCCACTGCACCCGTCGCACCCTTTCCACTCCGCCGGCTCCATTCGGAGCCGGCATCCTCGTGGAAGGGGGTTTCCCGCTGGGCGGGCGGGCGGCCTTCTGGCGGTCGCCCGCCCGCCCAGCGGGAAACTCAGAATAACCGCGGCGGTCTTCTGACCGCGCAGCGGTATTCTGACGGGGGTACTTTGGCGGGAGGCCTCCGCCGCCCGCCAAAGTTGGAATGACCCCCTCTGTCCGCTCTGACTGATTGGAGGCTCATTGGAGCCTTCTAGTAGTGTATGGTTCTTGCATGACCCGCCAAGGGCAGGAATGAAGGCTGTGTGCCAGCCTACCAACAGGTTCAATGCCCTTAGCCCCACATAGTTATACTCTCTGATGAGGAATTCAGGGCAGTGCATGTCCAGATGAGGTGAAGGCTGTGGTCTGTCTTTGTTGCTCATATCTAGGATGGTCCTTGATGACTATCATTCCTCCGGCCCAGACACAAGCATGAAGAGCCCACCCCATTTATAGCAGAGCTCCAACAGATGTCAGCAAACCTACAGTTATGGTTATGGTATACAGTCCTTTAATAGCATCCACATTCTTGTAACAATAGGATTCAGTTGAGAACATTGCTGATTGGTGCTCCTGATTCTTCAGGTGCACATTCAGTCACCGGTGATTTATTCTGGGCATGCAGCAAGGGCCACGGAGTCTCAAAGCCTCAACACAGGGCCTGGCATTCCAGATCTGTGTCTGGGCCCCTCCTAACTCAGCTCCACGAAGTCCTCCTTTTGAAGTAGTACCTTCTTCATGCAAGGGTTCCTTCACCACCCACGCTTAGCGGTCAGTGAGCTCCTTCCCTTAAGGCAAGCCTCAGGTAGTGCCTCTTGGCACAGTTGCTGAATGCCCATGTTTGGCAGTCCACAACCCCAACCCTGGCACACCAAAGTGTTTCTTTGTCATCACTGGTGTTGGCCCCTGGATTCCGGTAGATCCATCTAAGTACACTGACAGCTTCTGTCCTATGGTTATGCTAAAATTGCAGATAGAGCTTGTGTATTGCTAGAGTCCAGCTCTGGTACCTGTTTTGGGCAGTTCTTGTCTTTTGCTTATTCCTCCCAGACAGGTGCAGGCCTAGCCTTTGTTTTAGTTGTTAGAAAAAAGTTTGGGTGGAATTGGGAGTCTCCTGTCTGGAAAATCCAACACAAGGGCACAAAGGAGGGTGTGGCTGTCCCATTTAACAGCCTGTTCACCTGTGGGGGGTAGGTTTCCAAGGAACACTTGAGCAGTAAAGGGCATGCGGCTGTCCCTGCACTTCAAAAGGCATTCTGTCTCTTATCCTCCACACGGCAGACCCTCGTTCACTACAGACACCCTGAGGAATGCTCTAGAGGAGCCGTGCAATTCACATTGCTTTCTGGTTCTCACCAATCTCCATCTTAGGTAATTTCTTGGTTCAGGATACTAAATGGATTCCACAATCACTTATAGAACACTCATTTCGTACACCATCTACTGTGCATTTACACTTCACCCACGTGTCACCAATCCCCCAAAGGGATGGCTTGAAAGAGTCAGCCAACCAATTTAAAAACAAGGGAGACGTCCACATGTCTGTCCTGCATTTTCAGCAGTTTTCTAAAGTCCCTGAGCTGATGGTACTCACACTTGGTATGCCCCTCAAAACCACAGAACCCCACTCTGGGCACCTTCAACACACATCCTCCCTCCACCCCCCACACACACGCATATGCAGACACACACACAATTGTACTGTGTGAAGAGGTAAAAAAAAAATCAGCATAACTCACTATGGGAAAATCGAGGCAGGGGCCCACACTCCCTGACACCACTCAGGGGCCATTGTGGCGGCAGCTGGACTCGAGGCAGGGGCACACACTCCCTGGCACCACTCAGGGGCCAGTGTGGCGGCAGCTGGACTCGAGGCAGGGGCACACACTCCCTGACACCACTCAGGGACCAGTGTGTCGCCTGCTCGACTCGAGGCAGGGGCACACACTCCCTGGCACCACTCAGGGGCCAGTGTGGCGGCAGATCGACTCGAGGCAGGGGCACACACTCTCTGACACAACTCAGGGGCCAGTCTGGCGGCAGCTGGACTCGTGGCAGGGGCACTCACTCCCTGGCACCACTCAGGGGCCAGTGTGGCGGCAGCTGGACTCGAGGCAGGGGCACACACTCCCTGACAACACTCAGGGGCCAGTGTGGCGGCAGCTCAACTCAAGGCAGGGGCACACACTCCCTGGCACCACTCAGGGGCCAGTGTGGCGGCAGCTGGACTCGAGGCAGGGGCACATACTCCCTGACACCACTCAGGGGCCAGTGTGGCGCCTGCTCGACTCGAGGCAGGGGCACACACTCCCTGGCACCACTCAGGGGCCAGTGTGGCGGCAGCTCGACTCGAGGCAGGGGCACACACTCCCTAACAACACTCAGGGGCCAGTGTGGCGGCAGCTCGACTCGTAGCAGGGGCACTCACTCCCTGGCACCACTCAGGGGCCAGTGTGGCGGCAGATGGACTCGAGGCAGGGGCACACACTCCCTGACAACACTCAGGGGCCAGTGTGGCGGCAGCTTGACTCGAGGCAGGGGCACACACTCCCTGACACCACTCAGGGGCCATTGTGGCGGCAGCTGGACTCGAGGCAGGGGCACACACTCCCTGGCACCACTCAGGGGCCAGTGTGGCGGCAGCTGGACTCGAGGCAGGGGCACACACTCCCTGGCACCACTCAGGGGCCAGTGTGGCGGCAGATCGACTCGAGGCAGGGGCACACACTCTCTGACACAACTCAGGGGCCAGTCTGGCGGCAGCTGGACTCGTGGCAGGGGCACTCACTCCCTGGCACCACTCAGGGGCCAGTGTGGCGGCAGCTGGACTCGAGGCAGGGGCACACACTCCCTGACAACACTCAGGGGCCAGTGTGGCGGCAGCTCGACTCGAGGCAGGGGCACACACTCCCTAGCACCACTCAGGGGCCAGTGTGGCGGCAGCTCGACTCGAGGCAGGGGCACACACTCCCTAACAACACTCAGGGGCCAGTGTGGTGGCAGCTCGACTCGAGGCAGGGGCACACACTCCCTGGCACCACTCAAGGGCCAGTGTGGCGGCAGCTCGACTCGAGGCAGGGGCACACACTCCCTGGCACCACTCAGGGGCCAGTGTGGCGGCAGATCGACTCGAGGCAGGGGCACACACTCCCTGACACCACTCAGGGGCCATTGTGGCGGCAGCTCGACTCGTAGCAGGGGCACTCACTCCCTGGTACTACTCAGGGGCCAGTGTGGCGGCAGATGGACTCGAGGCAGGGGCACACACTCCCTGACAACACTCAGGGGCCAGTGTGGCGGCAGCTCGACTCGAGGCAGGGGCACACACTCCCTGGCACCACTCAGGGGCCAGTGTGGCGGCAGCTGGACTCGAGGCAGGGGCACACACTCCCTGACACCACTCAGGGGCCAGTGTGGTGCCTGCTCGACTCGAGGCAGGGGCACACACTCCCTGGCACCACTCAGGGGCCAGTGTGGCGGCAGCTCGACTTGAGGCAGGGGCACACACTCCCTGGCACCACTCAGGGGCCAGTGTGGCGGCAGTTCGACTCGAGGCAGGGGCACACACTCCCTGGCACCACTCAGGGACCAGTGTGGCGGCAGCTCGACTCGAGGCAGGGGCACACACTCCCTGACACCACTCAGGGGCCAATGTGGCGGCAGCTCGACTCGAGGCAGGGGCACACACTCCCTGGCACCACTCAGGGGCCAGTGTGGCGGCAGCTGGACTCTAGGCAGAGGCACACACTCCCTGACAACACTCAGGGGCCAGTGTGGCGGCAGCTCGACTCTAGGCAGAGGCACACACTCTCGAGCACCTCACATGGGCCAATGAGGAGGCCTCTTCACTCAATGCAAGGGCACACACACTCCAGTACCACACAGGGCCCCATGAGGAGGCAGCTTGGCTCGAACATGGGGCCCATGCTCTCCGGTGCCAAGCAGGGGCCAATGAGGCGCCAGTTTGAATCGAGGCAAGGGCACACACTCTCCAGAGCCACACAGGAGCCAGTGAGGAGGCAGCTGCTGCACATTGCTTGAACCATTGTCCCAGACCCCCTGGTGCTGATGAGGAGTGATTTTAAATTCTTCCACTGGCAGCCAAAGATTTTCAGATTACAGGCCAGTTCAAATAGCAGCATGTCAAAGCCTGACTTCAAAAGCATTTTCAGAATTCGAAATCAGACTGACGCGACGGCTCACTATCCCTACTGAAAATTATAATTTGGATATACATTTCAGTGAATACACCATACCAAAGTCTGAAATGTCGAATTCAGCCGCACTTAACCATCTTTGTAAATTTGTAATTTTACAATAGAAAATAATTGAACCCTAAAAAAACAAGGTGAGGAGATAATCCTGGGTAGAGAGTTAAAAATGTCATGGGGAGCATAAAAGAGCTCGGAAGAAAATGTATTTACTCCTTAGATCTTCCTGTTGGACTGTCATCTCTATGTGTGGCCCAGGAGGCATTATTTAGCCCATTGTGTGTGGTCTGGCTTGACAGAGCAGCTAACACCAAACAATTATGTGAGAATCACCAGGGGAGGGACTTGGGCTCTGCACACCTTTGAAGCCAGATGTACGTTTTGATTGGACAGATAATGTGTGCTTTCACAAAAAAAGGGCTGGTTCTCCACATAGTTGTGATCATTTTGTTTATTCACCCAGCTGCCTGAGCTTGGGCATTCAGGGGTACACACATGACACTGTAATGCTATACAAGGGTCTTAGATAAATAGATAATTGTTGGTGTTATTCTCTGGCAGCAGCACAGATGGGTGGAGGGCAGTTATTAACCTACATGGATTTTCAGGTTTGGCTTGGCAGTGCAACTTTCACTTTACCTTATGTCAACATAAAAGGACTTTCAGAGTCCTACTGAGAGAGGGAGGGGCTTTCTACCCACATGTTGGTCTCCCTAATTACAGGTTTGGATTGGGCTGCATTTAAGTGCTTCTACTAACAAGCCTGAGTCTGTTGCACTTTTTTGGCTTGTGAAAGTTTATACTTGATGCAGCAGCACGGTGAGCCAGTGACCATGGCTGCAGGCCTGAGCTATTTATTCTGAGATGCTATGAATGCATCAGTCCTGATGTATTTATTGTGAAAGACCTGTGCTAGAATCGATAGGCACTCAGGTGTGAATTGTTATTACTCTATACTAAAGCCTACAGATAGGTATTTGGTTGCAATGAATCTCACAGATTACTGTAGTAGGTAAAGTGGTTGATGTACCACTATTGCAACCCTGGGAGTTAACTGTAATGATTCTTGTTACGCCCTATTGAGAGAGGCTGTACATTGTTTTGTATTTTTATACAGACTTGTAATTGTAATTAATATGTATGCGTAATGGTTGTTATTTTATGTGTAATAGGTCGGTGTTGGGTAAAAAGTAAATCCAGTGTTAAAGGCTTCATCAGCAGGGAAATAATGCCAAATTTCATAGGTTTGATCTGTTTATTATGAAACGTTATGACAAAGCCATTAGGCCTGACATCCTTATTGTGATTAATATGTGTTAATGACAATAGGCTTTATGGATGGTTTGTTACTACAACGTGCTCAAGCCTGTAGGCCGGTACTTTGTTGCATAGAATTTCATAGTTTTCTGTAGTAAGGAGGGATTTTGGTGTTGATGATGTACCCGAAGAAACTATAGGGATAGAAGATATTCACTACAGTACTCCTTACAAATCTCTCTTAGGAGAGATAGTACTTTGCTTTGCCAACTCTAGTATTTACCCATTTGTACTTCTATGACTGTAAACCAGACGGTTGCCCCAGTGGAAGCTTACACTCAGTACAATGGCCTGAAGTTGGTTATAGTGAAAAGCCAATGATATAGGCCATAATCCTGAGTCTTTATTATGAAAAGATATGATAAAGGCAGTAGGCCTGACATATTGATTCTGAAAAGCATATGTTATAGTAAGCAGGCATTTAAGGGTGGATTGTTATTAGTCTGAATTAAAGCCTACAGATAGTTTTTTTGTTACATGGAATCTCTTTGGCTACCTTAGTAATCAAAGTGTTGATAGTGGTTACCCCCTCTGACAAACCATGAGTATAGAAGATTGGTAATTTGAGAGTCATTTTTAAGCGTGATACTATTTTGGAGAGCTTTCATCTGCAGCCTCTCACTCTAAAGTGGGTTTGGCATATCTCAAAGCCCCCTTTATTTATTCAGATGTTTCTATGTGGATACTCTTCGTGGACATGTCTTGAGGATGTTGAAGGTTTCTGCTTTCTTGAAATGCATAAGTAGAGCATTCTGGACCCTCTTTGCGTTACCTGAGAAAAATGTGTCCACTGCGTTCTTTCTCACATAGAGGAGTGCCAAGCAGGGGTTCATTTTTGCTTCTGAAACATCCTGAGAATGTCTGTTTCTCCAATAGGCATTTGGGAGTGTCTAGAGAGTGAGTGTTGATTGTACCATGCTGTGTTCAGTAAGCTGGTTTTCAATAGTCAACTGATGAGGCAAGTTTCAGCATCATGCTAGTCAGGAAAAGGAAAAGGGCTGCTGCGGGTAGCAATGCTTTCAGTGGGGCCAGACAGTTCTTGGGGAGATCAGAAAAGGGAGTACACCAAGGGCTCTAACTGAGTCTGCTTTTCCCTGGATGATGCCAGCATCACCAAACTCTTACACCTAGGGTATATTACTAACTTTCTTTTGGTTGGTGTCAAAGGGATCAACTCTAGAGAGAGTTGAATTTAAGAAGTCTTTGTTTCGTCCATTCTTGAATATGATTCAGTTGGGATTTTATGTTCTTAACTGCTACAGGCGTGTCCAGTTTATGAGACTGGCAGTAGAGGATGTCAATGAGTACGTATGACTTCCACATATAAATTCAGGGGGGGATAGAAGACAAAATGGATCCCGAGTGACTACCCAAGGCAATTTGAGAGTAGGAGCTGCCAACTTTTACCTGTTGAGTTAGATCAGCTGAGTTTGAAGTGACCCTTAGCACAGTGGTGCCAAAGCCTGTTCTTGTTAGTCCTCACGGCCCAGGATTTTTACAGGTTTCGTACAAGGATCCCAATTCGTAGTTGTAGACTATACAAGACCTCATAAATTCAGCAGGTCCAACCTCCTGTAGTGTACTGGGGATACAAGCCTGGAATGCCAGGACATGCAGATTCCTGTGCAGTAAGCAACACAATCCATGTAACCAACCATTTTTGAGAAACATTCCACCATTGTCAGAAGAGTTAAGAATAGATGCCATCATCACACCAGGTATATTTCAAACCCATAAGTGTTGGATTTTGTCAGAAGCAATAAGTATCACATCCCACGCTGGGGTTCTCACAATCAAGGCCATAGTGTTGACAGCAGTATTGAACATTATTTTCAAGTCCAATAGGATAAGTAGATGCTTGTGGCCATTATCAAAGTTTTTTAGAATTCATCAATAACTATAAAGGTTGTCTATTTTGGTGCTATGTTTGAACCCTGGCTGCAACGTACTTAGTAAGAAATATTCCACACATTTCTCAATAATTTTTGCCACAAAATGGAGACATTAGAAAGGACTGAAGGGTGCAACAAGCAGCCAGTCTTGTAGGCCCAATCAGTGGTTGAGTTTGAGTCAATGACCCACATTTGATTTCTTATTTACTCTTCATCTCTTTTGTTCTTCTTTCCAGGTTTCTGTTTCAAGATCTTCAATGTGAAGCCAGATGTCCATGATGGCCCGGTCATGAAGGGATGCCGCCTGGGCACCATGCTGCCAATGCAAGCACGATATCCGCGGATAACCTCACACATTCACATACAGAAATGCGACCTCTCCGACCCTACCGGCCTGCTCTAATGTGTGGGCCAGCATTGGCATTAGTCTGACTGTCTCTCTCTCTCTCTATTTCTGCCTGTGTGAGGGGCCAGTTTCTAGTGGCTGTTTTTCACTCCCAAATTAGGGCATAGGGGCCCAAATTCCTCGGCTGCATTAGGGCCCGTGCCACCTTTGAATTGACAATGTGCACATGTGAAAACCGGGGTTGCACACTTTGGCCCAGATGAACTAATATTTGACACCAAGCTGCACAGCAAACCAGCAAACAAAGTTGTTGTGCTGCCGTGCATCAAAGGGAGAGAAAAAAATGTCCCATATCTACTAAAATAGGTTCCATTTATTCTCTTCCCCCCGAGTGGAAGCACATTTTTGGGTCCATGTACCAGCACACACAACCTTGTATCATTGTAGAAGGGTGTGTGCGTTTTCTAAACCATTGGTATTGTTGGGCATCCTTCCATTACACAAATAATGCTTTAGGACGTTTCCCACTTTCTGTGTGTGCTGCACAGTGGGTAGTTGCATGGGGCACCCCCTTGACTCAGAACAGTGCATATTAGAACATAGTGCATATTTGCACTACTTTCAGATACTTTTCAACGAAAGTCCTGTTTTGTGTTGGATAATAAATGCCACCCCAACATTTTGTGCCCGGTGTGCATCACAAAAGTGTCAGAAACCCAGCACAAAGCATTAACAAATCTGGACATTTGTTTGCAGCCATAAAACTGGGGCAGCCAGCGGTGAACAGGGTGGTGATAGGGAGCCCAGGTGCATATGTATAGGTTAGTTAGGTGTAGGTACTTTGAATGTTGATGGACAAAGTTCCCCGTTAATATCCCTAACTGGAAGAATTGTGCTAAGCAAAATGATTGCACCCCCCAGAGTAGCTCGCACAAAAATACCCAGAAACCTCTCTCATCTTCAACACCTCAATCAGGACTGCCACCTTCCCTGAAACATGGAAGCAAGCAGAGGTCAAGCCACTCCTGAAGAAAACCTCAGCTGACCCCAGTAAACTCAAGAATTACTGCCCCATCTCTGCTCCCTTTCCCACAATGGTCCTGGAAAAAGCCATCAACAAACAGCTCTCTGAATACCTGGAAAAACAGAATCTACTCGGCTCCTCACAATGTGGTTTCCCCTACAACCACAGCACCAAGACTGCCCTTAACGCCCCAATGGATAACATCAGATCCCTCCTTGTCCGTGGAGAGAAAGCAGCCCTGATCCTCCTAGAACTCTCCACCGCGTTAGACACCTTCTCCCACTTCACCCTCACTGCCAGACTCGACCACTTCATAATCCAATGCAGCGTCCTCAAATAGATTCACGCCATCATCACTGGCCTCACTCAGAGGGTCCGCCTCCAGTCCTTCACCTTTGAAGCTGCTTCCCACCTGGGGTCTGCTCAGCCCTAAAACAGTCAGCAGAATCTGGAGGGAGACTCCCGGAAGAATGGACTGGGACCAGGACCTCACGCAGCAAACCCTGCCTTGGACTGGGACATATCTGCTACTGGGCCATGCAACATGTAATTGTCCATACCCCTGAAATATTCCCACATCACAGTACAAGGGATTGGTAAGCGGAGAAGGTGCTATTGAGGATGAAGTATCGCAGATAGCTCAAACCCAAGTAAATTTAAATCTTGTCAGGGGAGACATTAGTCCAATTTAAATACTTACACTGTATATGTTATACCAGAGAAGACCTCTGGCCCATGCGGACAGAATCCTCTCTCACCTGCCTCAGGTGAAGTAAAGAAAGGGGGGGCTATCTACAACCTGGGGGTGCTCCGTTTTGCTGAAGTACTGTGATAGGGGGGCGGGCATCCTATCAAAAGTTGCACCATGTAATCTGGTTCTTACTCCACAAACTGCCATGTTAATTCTTCTAGATGAGATAGCAGTATTGTGGATAGCAAAGGAGATGAACTATGTAAAATAAAAAGTGGGGCTTAATCGTAGAATTCTAGAAGGCAAGTATATGAACAACAAGGTTGCCCAAACACACATGGCCACATCTGGAGAACATGACAAGAGTACTACAAGGATGGGACTATACCCTCTTGAGAGGTGCTCATAGATTTAACTCTACAAAAGTTGCTATGATGCTGCTTTAGAGTGGTGTTAAGGAGCACAGTGTATCATGTATTGTGGCGGGGTGAGGTTCTCTAAAGCCTTGTTTTATGTTGCATCATTCTTTCACCTCGTATGTATCTATTAATACAAATGGAAATAAAAATATTCTATGAAAAAGGACAAAATTCCCATGATGTTTCGGTGATCAGAAGATCCCAGAGGAGGTTGGATATTTTGGATACGATTACGGATGTTTCAGGTCCAAATTTGATCCTTGTTCTATAGGTCCTTACCCTGTTGCGCTTAGTGACTTTGTGGGTGAATGTGGAATCTTAGGAGACAGCGACTCCAGCCTCCAACGTTATAGTGGTTTGTCCTTCAGTGCTCCGCAGTCACAGGCCATTGTTGTTGTGGGACCTTCCTCTCTGGGCTTCTTTGGGGGAGATGACCATGAAAGGCATTTGGCCATCTAGAAGTCATCTTCCTTGAGCATCACAAATGGAACCTACACTCCAAAGAGCCGAAAATGGGCTTCACCCTACTGAGACGCACTCTTACGTGTGTCTCCCATTCATCGTGGTTCTCTATTCTATAGAATCATTTTCCACTTTCCACGTATCAACGGTCCTCAAAGTGGAATTTTTAATATAAGGTTTGTACAATGTTTCATGTAAGCCCACATGAAATTGTTTACTCAAATAATGACTTTCTAGCTTCACAATAAAATACCCTACTTCTGTCACCTCAAAACCGGGCATAAAGAGGTTTAACACCAACACATTCCAATCTCACCCACAGGCTCTGATTGTGGATGACTTCATGAGAGTTCTCCTGGTTGCAACAAGCACAGACCTTCTACATTACACCACCTAGACGAGTGGTTCCCAACCTGTTGTCTGGGGACTCCTGGTGGTCCGCAACTACTTAGAAAATTATATAATATTAACAGATTAGGTCCCCAGCTTTCAGCAATGACTCAGTGGAGGGGTCCCCGGATTCCAATTCAGCAGATCTCCAAAAATGTAAATATCAAGACTACAATTAATGGGGAAAATGCTATCCATTATATACACTGTCCCTTTCGACACCTCTGCACCCCCTGTTAACCACCCTTTCTCACGCCTCCCTCCAGAATCCCCAAAATCCCCCTTATTCTCACCTAACATGATGAGCTATTTTCTACTCCAGCGTCTCCGCCCCCGGTGGATGCTTGTTAGGGCCACTCCTTCACCTGAGATCTGCAGCCAAGAGAGCTTGTGATGTGTGTAGGAAAGTACCATCTTGCCTGGCATGTTACCCCCATTTTTACTTGTGTGTCGGTTTGTTTTGCCTGTGTCAATGCAATCCTGCTAGCCAGGACCCCAGTGCTCATAGTTTGTGCCCTGTATGTGTTCCCTGTGTGGTGCCTAAGTGTCTCACTGAGGGTCTGCTAACCAGAACCTCAGTGCTTATGCTCTCTCTGCTTTTAAACTTGTCACTGCGGGCTAGTGACCATTTTCACCAATTCTGATTGGCACACTGGAACACCCTTATAATTCCCTAGTATATGGTACCTAGGTACCCAGGGTATTGGGGTTCCAGGAGATCCTTATGGGCTGCAGCATTTCTTTTGCCACCCATAGGGAATTCAGACATTTCTTACACAGGACTGCCACTGCAGCATGAGTGAAATAACGTTCATGTTATTTCACAGCCATTTTACACTGCACTTGAGTAACTTATAAGTCACCTATATGTCTAACCCTCACCTAGTGAAGGTTAGGTGCAAAGTTACTAAGTGTGAGTGCACCCTGGCACTAGCCAAGGTGCCCCCACATTGTTCAGGGCAATTTCCCCGGACTTTGTTAGTGGGGGGACACCATTACACGCGTGCACTACATATAGGTCAATACCTATATGTAGCTTCACAATGGTAACTCAGAATATGGCCATGTAACATGTCCAAGATCATGGAATTGTCCCCCCATGTCAAATCTGGTATTGGGGTGCCAATCCTATGCATCCCCGGGGCTCCAGCATGGACCCCGGTACTGCCAAACTAGCTCTCTGGGGTTTTCACTGCAGCTACTGCTGCTGCCAACCCACATACAGGTTTCTGCCCTCCTGGGTTCCCGGCAGCCCAGTCCCAGGAAGGCAGAACAAAGAATTTCCTCTGAGAGAGGGTGTTACACCCTCTCCCTTTGGAAATAGGTGTTAAGGGCTGGGGAGGAGTAGCCTCCCCCAGCCTCTGGAAATGCTTTAAAGGGCACAGATGGTGCCCTCCTTGCATACGCCAGTCTACACTGGTTCAGGGATCCCCCAGCCCCTGCTCTGGTGCGAAACTGGACAAAGGAAAGGGGAGTGACCACTCCTCTGCCCATCACCACCACAGGGGTGGTGCCCAGAGCTCCTCCAGTGTGTCCCAGACCTCTGCCATCTTGAATGCAGAGGAGTGAGGGCACAATGGAGGCCTCTGGGTGGCCAGTGCCAGCAGGTGACGTCAGAGACCCCTCCTGATAGGTGCTTACCTGGTTAGGTGGCCAATCCTCCTCTGAGGGCTATTTAGGGTCTCTCCTGTGGGCTTCTCTTCAGATAACGAATGCAAGAGCTCACCTGAGTTCCTCTGCATCTCCCTCTTCGACTTCTGCCAAGGATTGACCGCTGACTGCTCCAGGACGCCTGCAAAACCGCAACAAAGTAGCAAGAAGACTACCAGCAACATTGTAGCACCTAATCCTGCTGGCTTTCCCGACTGTTTCCTGGTGGTGCATGCTCTGAGGGCTGTCTGCCTTCACCCTGCACTGGAAGCCAAGAAGAAATCTCCCGTGGGTCGATGGAATCTTCCCCCTGCTAACGCAGGCACCAAACTTCTGCATCATCGGTCCTCTGAGTCCCCTCTCATCTTGACGAGTGTGGTCCCTGGAACACAGGAGCTGGATCCAAGTGATCCTGACAGTCCAGTGGTCCTTCTGTCCAGATTTGGTGGAGGTAAGTCTGTGCCTCCCCACGCCAGACAGTAATCCTGTGTATTGTATGATCTGCAGCTGCTAGGGCTTCTATACACTTTTGCAAGGAATCCTTCGTGCACAGCATAGCCCAGGTCTCCAGCATTCCGTCCTGCATTGCTCAAGTCGCTGAGTTGACCACCAGCTACTTTGTAGTGTTGAGACGACCGCCGTGCTCAGATTTCTTGAATGCCTAATCAAGTGCTTCTGCGGGTGCTGCCTGCTTCTGCATGACTCTCTGTACTGCTGAGTGCCCCCTCTGTCTCCTCCTCCAAGCGGTGACCTCCTGGTCCTTCTTGGGCCCGGGCAGCATGCATTTTCTTCAATCGCAACCTTTGCAGCTAGCAAGGCTTGTTTGCAGTCTTTCTGTGTGAAAACAACTCTGCCTCCTCCAGCACGCCGTTGGACATCTTCTGTGCAAAGGAGAAGTTCCTGGCATCTTCCGTTGTTGCAGAATCTTCAGCTTCTTCCACCCGGAGGCAGCCCTTTTGCACCTTCATCTGGGGTTTAGTGGGCTCCTGCCCCTCCCCGGACACTTTCGTGACTCTTGGACTTGGTCCCCTTCCTTTGCAGGTCCTCAGGTCCAGGAATCCGTCTTCAGTGCTTTGCAGTCAGTTGTTGTCTTTGCAGAATCTCCTCTCACAACTTTAGTGTGTTTCTAGGGAAGTAGGGTAACTTTACTCCTACTTTTCAGGGTCTTGGGGGGTATCTTGGACAGCCTTAGTGTTTTCTTAAACTCCCAGCAACCCTCTCCACACTACACTAGGCCTGGGGTCCCTAAGTGGTTCACATTCCACTTTCTTAGTATATGGTTGTGTTGCCCCTAGGCCTATTGCATCCCATTGTATTCTACAGTGTTTGCACTACTTTTCTAACTGTTTACTTACCTGATTTTGGTTTGTGGGTATATTTTGTGTATTTTACTTACCTCCTAAGGGAGTATATCCTCTGAGATATTTCTGACACATAGTCACTCAAATAAAGTACCTTTATTTTTAGTAACTCTGAGTATTGTGATTCCTATGATATAGTGCTAAGTGATATAAGTGGTATAGTAGGAGCTTTGCATGTCTCCTAGTTCAGCCTAAACTGCTCTGCTATAGCTACCTCTATCAGCCTAAGCTGCTAGAACAATAGACACATGACTGTCATCACAGTGCACCATGCACTGTATCAATAGACACGGGAGTGTCATCACAGTGCGCCACACAGTCTACCAATAGACACTCAAGTGTCATCACAGTGCGCCGTGCACTCTACCAATAGAAACTCGTCATCACAGTGCGCCATGCACTCTACCAATAGACACTTGAGTGTCATCACAGCGCGCCATGCACTCTACCAATAGACACTTGAGTGTCATCACAGTGCACCACGCACTCTACCAATAGACACACGAGTGTCATCACAGTGCACCGTGCACTCTACCAATAGACACACGAGCGTCATCACAGTGCACCACGCACTCTACCAATAGACACACGAGTGTCATCACAGTGCACCACGCACGCGAGTGTCATCACAGTGCACCACGCACTCTACCAATAGACACTCGAGTGTCATCACAGTGCGCCGTGCACTCTACCAATAGACACACGAGTGTCATCAGAGTGCACCACGCACGCAAGTGTCATCACAGTGCACCACGCACTCTACCAATAGACACTTGAGTGTCATCACAGTGCACCACGCACTCTACCAATAGACACTTGAGTGTCATCACAGCGCGCCATGCACTCTACCAATAGACACTCAAGTGTCATCAGAGTGCACCACGCACTCTACCAATAGACACGCGAGTGTCATCACAGTGCACCGTGCACTCTACCAGTAGACACTCGAGTGTCATCACAGTGCACCGTGCACTCTACCAATAGACACACGAGTGTCATCACAGTGCACCACGCACTCTACCAATAGACACACGAGTGTCATCACAGTGCACCACGCACGCGAGTGTCATCACAGTGCACCGTGCACTCTACCAGTAGACACTCGAGTGTCATCACAGTGCACCGTGCACTCTACCAGTAGACACTCGAGTGTCATCACAGTGCACCACGCACTCTACCAATAGACACACGAGTGTCATCACAGTGCACCACGCACTCTACCAATAGACACTCAAGTGTCATCACAGTGCGCCGTGCACTCTACCAATAGAAACTCGAGTGTCATCACAGTGCACCACGCACTCTACCAATAGACACACGAGTGTCATCACAGTGCACCACGCACTCTACCAATAGACACTTGAGTGTCATCACAGTGCGCCGTGCACTCTACCAATAGAAACTCGAGTGTCATCACAGTGCGCCATACACTCTACCAATAGACACTTGAGTGTCATTACAGTGCGCCATACACTCTACCAATAGACACTTGAGTGTCATCACAGCGCACCACGCACTCTACCAATAGACACACGAGTGTCATCACAGTGCACCACGCACTCTACCAATAGACACTCGTGTCATCAGAGTGCACCACGCACTCTACCAATAGACACGCGAGTGTCATCACAGTGCACCGTGCACTCTACCAGTAGACACTCGAGTGTCATCACAGTGCACCGTGCACTCTACCAATAGACACACGAGTGTCATCACAGTGCACCATGCACTCTACCAATAGACACTCGAGTGTCATCACAGTGCGCCGTGCACTCGACCAATAGAAACTCGAGTGTCGTCACAGTGCACCACGCACGCGAGTGTCATCACAGTGCGCCACACAGTCTACCAATAGACACTCGAGTGTCATCACAGTGCGCCATGCACTCGACCAATAGAAACTCGAGTGTCATCACAGCGCGCCATGCACTCTACCAATAGACACTTGTGTCATCACAGTGCACCGTGCACTCTACCAATAGACACGCGAGTGTCATCACAGTGCACCGTGCACTCTACCAGTAGACACTCGAGTGTCATCACAGTGCACCGTGCACTCTACCAATAGACACGCGAGTGTCATCACAGTGCACCGTGCACTCTACCAGTAGACACTCGAGTGTCATCACAGTGCGCCGTGCACTCTACCAATAGAAACTCGAGTGTCATCACAGTGCCCCATGCACTCTACCAATAGACACTCAAGTGTCATCAGAGTGCACCACGCACTCTACCAGTAGACACTCGAGTGTCATCACAGTGCACCGTGCACTCTACCAATAGACACACGAGTGTCATCACAGTGCACCACGCACTCTACCAATAGACACACAAGTGTCATCACAGTGCACCACGCACTCTACCAATAGACACACGAGTGTCATCACAGTGCACCGTGCACTCTACCAATAGACACACGAGTGTCATCACAGTGCACCACGCACGCAAGTGTCATCACAGTGCACCATGCACTCCGAGGTCACCCACACACTACACACTTCCTCAGTGTCCTGCGCACCCAACCCAATGCAGTGGTCTGGTTCTACGACTGATAACTCGCAGTGCACTATGCATGCTCACCCCACACATCAGTTCACTGTGCACATGTAGGACTGTCACTCACATCCCAAAGCACAGGCACACCTCTGCCACCTGTAGTGCACTCCTCTGTCAGACACAACTGCAGTCCCCTGAGCACTCATCTCTTGTCATCCATAGCAGAGTGTCATTCCCAGGAAGCTCAGTCACCATTTACGATAGACTATGCACAGATATCTGTCACTCATAGTACTACTGTACTGAAACGTGTCTCTGTCAGTGCATTACAAGGCCAGTACACTGTCAGCCACTGCACACACAGTCAGGTCACACAAGCAACTGTGCAAGCCCCCCCTCATCACTCACTATACACTACATCCCAAGGTCTGCAGACATGTCCACAGTGCCCGCTTCTTGGATCGTTCTTGGGCTGCATCACTGTGCACCAATCAGGAATCCAGGCTGAGCTACAGCATCCTTCATCAGTCAACAGCACCAAACATCAGCGACAAGTGGGTCCTTGGGGCGCAGGGCGCTTGGGTGAAGAACACCCTAAACCCAGATCGGAGGCCAGAAGGAAAGTACCTGTCGTTCAGGAAACATTTGAAAACAAACTTTTCCAAACTTGCATACAATTGAGCTTTAGGCAAAAAAGGGGTTGTAATCGAAGCAGGTGGGACGAGGTTCCCAACTCACCCCTCACATCCAAGCCCTTCTGAGAAGAGTTTCATCCCTCCCAAGCCAACACAGGAGGACACACAACAGCTTTGCATATTCAGGTGGGTCACCCACAGTAAAAGGTCCTACCATCATTACTGCAAGCGAACCCCGATGTCAGCCTAACCCCCCCAACCCCGCATGAACCGGCCGAGTCCACTCTACCTGGTAACTTCATGTGATGTGCACCGAGTTCAGCACACCCTGGCTTTCCGGACTACAGTTCCCATACTGCTGTCGTATGTCGCTACAACGGGAGAAACGCAACATCGCAGAGCACAGGCCCAGATTTGAGAGGGCCTAGACCCATTTTAATGACACATTAGTGTCATTTTTTTAAATGCTGATCTGGCCCAACAAGGCCAAAATTGCTGCGCCGTATTTACAAAGTGGCGCAATGCATGCATGGCACCACTTTGTAGCCCTATGGGCTACATTATGCCAGGCATAATATGCAAAGGGGGCGTTCAAATTGCGCAAAGAAACCTAAGAGATTTCTTTGCGGCATTTTGTTCCGGCACTTTTAACATCTGCTCTGAGCAGGCATTTAAAGGAGGCTCCCTTTGGTTACAATGGGCCTCTGGGTGCTTTGCAGGATTAGAGTCAAATTCTTTGATGCTAGTCATGCAACTACTGCCATGGTGCGCCATATGTTGAATACGGCGCACGCCTGGTGGTGTTAAGGGGGGTGCTAAGGGTCGCAAGAAAAATGTTTCATAAATATGCCTGGAGCCATTGTACTGTTCGCCTACCTACGGTAGGAAGTGACAGCCAAGAAGGGGGGGGCCACAGCGGGTGAATGCCCCGCCCCTATGCACATGGCATCTAACGATGTAATGATGTCAGTGCAGGGACAAATAGTGCGAGCAATGGCAGACAAGGGAGTGGCTTAATCAGAAAAACGTACACGAGTAGAGCAAAAACAAGCGAGCACCTTGCATAAAACAACACAAGCAACCGGGCATCAAGCAACCGAGCGGGAGGTGGGGGAAGGATGGCAGCAACAACAGGGGAAGGAGGGTGCTGGAGGGAAAATGCAATTAACATTCAGGCTCCACAGCTGAACACACACCCACAGTGTCTCACTTCTTGCATGCTGCACCTCACACCTCCAGACAGTCACTGTTCTCTCAGCATCGGCAGGCTCCTTCCCTCTGTCAGCGGACAGGCTTCTAGACGCTTCAGGTCAGGTGTGTAGCTCTTTCAGCAAGGGGTAGACACAGGTGGTGTTCTCTCACTTCTGGAAAGCTGCTGTCAGGCAGACAATGCTCCAGATGCACAGGAATCCTCTTAGTACTCTGTGGAGCAGTGCTTTAAATGGGCTGGGACTGACCGGTACAGAGTACCAGCACTTTTTTATTAAGAAGGAGAGTACCTGCACTTCTCAAGAAAAACCTAGTACTTTTAATTAGCGAGTACCAGCACTTCTCAGAAATAAGCAGGTACTCTGGCACAGAGTACCTGCACTTATATGTTTCAATTTCAAGCACTTCTGTGGAAGACTCCCTTCCTTGACCATAGAGGACTCAGAACTGGAACATCAGGTGTGGTAGTGGGGTCCCACATTTATACAGCAAAAGCAGGCAGATGTGCATTCACTGCACTTTCAAAACTGTTCTGGGCTGGTTCTCCTTTCAAGTATCCTTTTCAGGCTGCTCTCCAGGCTCAGCCTTGGCGTAGAGTGATGCTCCTTGCAGCAGGGTAGTCTCCAGCCTGGAGCACCCACAACAGAGGCACACATACAAGGCATTTCTGTAACTGACTGTCATCAGCTAAACTGAAAGAGTTGTCAGGGCAAGACAAGGATGAGCATCACCTAAAGGATCCCATTCATCTTGAACAAGTCTACAGTGCCACTTTTTGCCCCACCACCTAATCACACTGTTCAGGAAGGCCAGTCAGCTGATCCTGGCCTAGCAAAAGGACCTTGTCTCCTCAACCCTCCCTTCAGCATCTAGGTCAGCAATACACTTCCACTGTCTGGGAAAACAATATCACCTCTATCCCATCCAAAAGGTCAAGCCAGAGGCTTCCAAATTGGATCCCCCAGACCTCCATAACTCTGGCTCAGCCACAAACACGATGTGCATCCCACACAGGCTACACACACCATTACACACAGCATACATTTGGGATTTTATGGCTAGGAGTTAGATAAGCGCATCGAGGAGATACTTTACACAAGTGGATCTGTAGCCCTCCGCCCTAGAGACAGATAAAAAGGCCTATCCATACCCCTCTGCAGCTCTATGTGCTCCACCCATGACAAGGACAGTAGTCTACTGACAGTCAATGAGGCTGTATGGGGTGAGTAAGGACCTGTTTTGTGGCGTAAAGGTCTGGGTTCATAGAACAGGTCCAGGGCCTTAGTCGAGAGGGGATGGGCCTAGAACTTGGCACCAGCAGTAGATTAGCATGACGCCGGGGCCAGAATGAAAAAAACTGGATACTGGATAATAGAATTGGATACTCAGGGCAGGGCAACATGACTGTACACCATGCAGGAGACATTCCCGTCCCAACAACACCCAAAGTGATGATGATCATCACCAAAGTTGAAATGACAGAACATGGCGTCTTATTGTCAGGATGTACAGAGGGCCTGATTTATAATTTTTTAGTGCCGCATTTGCATAATTTGTTTACGCAAATGCAGCGCTAAAAAAGTATAAATCAGTCCCAGAATTTCTTGCAGAATAGTTTTGTTGCTCAAAGTAACTACATACATAAGTGGTATTTGTGAATAGTAAGCCTTGTTCTGCCTCAAAGAACAGTTTTGTTTCTTGCTTCTGACGTCCTGTCTGGCTCTCACTCCCTTATCTCATTCCTGGGCCTGCTCCTCACTGACTACAGATGTTCTTTATCAGGAAGTTCATGTTAACATTAGGTCAAAAAGGTTGTTGTATGATGAAGCCAGAGCTACTGGACTTTCTGAAACGCACCATCCTGCAGGATCACTAGCAGTGTATTTGAGTGTTTCTGTTTTTATGCACATTAGGTTCCTATACATTTGAACATTTTTTCCTGAAAGCTCAGCATATGTTCATGCCAGTCAGTGGCTTCACCCACTCTACCCCCATGAACTTTACCTACCCGGATGTTGCTGCAGGCCGAGCGCAATAGGTTTTAGGGCCAGTGTAGCTGAGCTGCACCAGGGCCTGTTGTATCCCACAGGATACAGTCAGTAGAGGATCCGTGGTGCCCATATTACTCTGGGTCTCAGCAAGTGTTGCACCACCTGGCAGACTTTCCGCATGTAGAAGAGCATGGGTGGAAGGACAGGGCAAGACCGCTTGAAAGAATGTGAAGTGACTGCAAGTGATTTTGAGGTGCCATTGAACACTGGTTCAACTAATAAGATATCTTTTTCTGTCCATTGAGCCTAACTCAGTCCTGATCTCCACCTTTTCATTCAGCTCTGGCAGATTCAGCAGGATCTCAATCTCCACAGCTCAGCAGAGTCTCCACCTCTTTGTGCAGCTCTCACAGACCCAACAGGGTCTCCATCTCTACAGCCAGCAGGGTCTCCATTGCTGTATGCATCTCCACAGATCCATCCGGGTTGCCACCTTTTCACGCACCTCGCACAGATCCAGAAGGGTCTCCATCTCCACAGCTAGCTGGGTCTCCACCTCTGCATGCATCTCCACAGCTCAGCAAGGTTTACACCTCTGCGTGCAGCTCCCACAGATCCAGCAGCATCTCCATCTCCACAGCTCAGCAGTGTCTCCAATGCTGTATGCACCTCCACAGATCCAGCAGGGTCTTCACTTTTCACGCAGCTCCCGCAGATCCAGCAGGGCCTCCATCTCCACAGATCCAGCAGGGTCTCCATCTCCACAGCCAGCAGGGTCTTAATTGCTGCATGCATCTCCACAGATCCAGCAGGGTCTCCAGCTTTTCACGTAGCTCCCACAGATCCAGCAGGGTCTCCATCTCCACAGCCAGCAGGGTCTCCACCTCTGCGTGCAGCTCCCACAAATTCAGCAGGGTCTCCATCTCCAGAGATCCAGCAGGGTCTCCACCTTTTCACACAGCTCCCACAGATCCAGCAGGGTCTCCATCTCCACAGATCCAGCAGGGTCTCCACCTCCTAACACAGCTCCCACAGATCCAGCAGGGTCTTCACCTCTTTGCGCAGCTCCCACAGACTGCTAGGGCAGGAGAGCAGAGAACTGGTGCAACGGGAGTGGACATTGGTCATAAGACAAGGGGGTCCAGGAAGGTGGGATAGTAAACCAGGAGAGCAGAGCATCGGTCCAGGGGATGGAACCTGACTTCTACACAGGTAATATCACCACATTAAGACAACACAACTCTGGTGCAATGGGTGAGCAGGCTGCCCATTAGACCAGGAGGTCCAGCAGACAGGGTCAGTAGAGTAGGGGAGCAGAGCACTGATGCAACAGGTGGGTAGATTGGCAGTAAGACTGGAAGGTTTGTGAAGTTAAGACTGCTAGGCCAGGAGAGCAGAACACAGATGCAATAGTTGGGCCATGAGAGCAGATCACTGGTGCAACAGGTGGGTAGATTGGCAGAAGGACTGGAGATCCAGAAGCTAAGACTGCTAGGCCAGGAGAGCAGGACACTGGTGCAACAGGTGGGTAGATTGGCCGTAGGACTGGAGGACTGGGAGCTACGACTGGTAGACAGGAAAGCAGAGCACTGGTGCAACGGGTGGGTAGATTGGCAGTAAGGCTAGGAGGTACAGGAGCTAAGACTGGTAGGCAGGAGAGCAGAGCACTGGTGCAATGGGTGGGTAGTATGCCAAGATAGCAGAGTACTGGTGCAATGGGTGTTTAGTAGGCCACGAGAGCAGAGCACTGCTGCAACGGGTGGGTAGATTGGCAGTAAGACTGGAGGTTTAGGAGGTAAGACTGGTAGGCAGGAGAGCAGAGCACTGGTGCAATCGGTGGGTAGTAGGCTACGAGAGCAGAGCACTGGTGCAATGGGTGGGTAGTTGGGTGGTAAGATCTTGAGGTCCAGTACTAAGACTGTTAGGGCAGGAGAGCAGAACACTGGTGCAATGGGTAGTTAGATTGGCAGCAAGACTAGGTGGTCCAGGAGCTAAGACTGTTAGGCCTGGAGAGCAGAGCACTGGTACGACGGGTGGGTAGATTGGTGGTAAGAATAGGAGGTCTAGGAGCTAAGATTGGTAGACCAGGAAAGCACTGGTGCAACTTGGTGGGTAGAGTGGCAGTAGAACTGGAGGTCTGGGAGCTAGGACTGGTAGGCAGGAGGTCAGAGCACTGGTGCTATGGGTGGTTAGTAGGCCACGAGACCAGAGCACTGGTGCAATTGGTGGGTGGTAGGCCACGAGAGCAGAGCACTGGTGCAACGGGTGGGTACATTGGCAGTAAGACTGGAGGTTTAGGAGCTAAGACTGGTAGGCAGGAGAGCAGAGCACTGGTGCAATGGGTGGATAGTAGGCTACGAGAGCAGAGCACTGGTGCAATGGGTGGGTAGTTGGTCATAAGAGCAGAGCACTGGTGCAATGGGTGGGTGGTAGACCACAAGAACAGAGAACTGGTGCAACGGGTAGGTCGATTGGCTGTAAGATTGGTGGTCTCGGAGCTAAGACTGGTAGGCAGGAGAGCAAAGCAATGGTGCAACAAGTGGGTAGTAGCCTACAAGAGTAGAGCACTGGTGCAGCTTGTGGGTATTTTGGCGGTAAGACCTTGTGGTCCAGGAGCTAAGACTGCGAGGCCAGGAGAGTAGAGCACTGGTGCAATGGGCTGGTAGGTTGACTGCAAGAATAGCAGGTCCAGGAGCTAAAACTGCTAGGCCAGGATAGCACAGCACTGATGCAACGGGTGGGTAGATTGGCAGTAGGACTGGAGGTCTAGGAGCTAAGACTGGTAGGCAGGAGAGCAGAGCACTGGTGCAACAGTTGGGTAGTAGGCCACAAGAGCAGGGCACTGGTGCAACAGTTGGGTAGTAGGCCAGGAGAGCAGAGCACAAGGCAACAGGTGGGTAGATTGGTGGTAAGACTAGTAGGCCCAGGCGCTAAGACTGCTAGGCTAGGAGAGCAGAGCACTGGTGCAATGGGTGGGTAGTATGCCAAGATAGCAGAGTACTGGTGCAATGGGTGTTTAGTAGGCCACGAGAGCAGAGCACTGCTGCAACGGGTGGGTAGATTGGCAGTAAGACTGGAGGTTTAGGAGGTAAGACTGGTAGGCAGGAGAGCAGAGCACTGGTGCAATCGGTGGGTAGTAGGCTACGAGAGCAGAGCACTGGTGCAATGGGTGGGTAGTTGGGTGGTAAGATCTTGAGGTCCAGTACTAAGACTGTTAGGGCAGGAGAGCAGAACACTGGTGCAATGGGTAGTTAGATTGGCAGCAAGACTAGGTGGTCCAGGAGCTAAGACTGTTAGGCCTGGAGAGCAGAGCACTGGTACGACGGGTGGGTAGATTGGTGGTAAGAATAGGAGGTCTAGGAGCTAAGATTGGTAGACCAGGAAAGCACTGGTGCAACTTGGTGGGTAGAGTGGCAGTAGAACTGGAGGTCTGGGAGCTAGGACTGGTAGGCAGGAGGTCAGAGCACTGGTGCTATGGGTGGTTAGTAGGCCACGAGACCAGAGCACTGGTGCAATTGGTGGGTGGTAGGCCACGAGAGCAGAGCACTGGTGCAACGGGTGGGTACATTGGCAGTAAGACTGGAGGTTTAGGAGCTAAGACTGGTAGGCAGGAGAGCAGAGCACTGGTGCAATGGGTGGATAGTAGGCTACGAGAGCAGAGCACTGGTGCAATGGGTGGGTAGTTGGTCATAAGAGCAGAGCACTGGTGCAATGGGTGGGTGGTAGACCACAAGAACAGAGAACTGGTGCAACGGGTAGGTCGATTGGCTGTAAGATTGGTGGTCTCGGAGCTAAGACTGGTAGGCAGGAGAGCAAAGCAATGGTGCAACAAGTGAGTAGTAGCCTACAAGAGTAGAGCACTGGTGCAGCTTGTGGGTATTTTGGCGGTAAGACCTTGTGGTCCAGGAGCTAAGACTGCGAGGCCAGGAGAGTAGAGCACTGGTGCAATGGCCTGGTAGGTTGACTGCAAGAATAGCAGGTCCAGGAGCTAAAACTGCTAGGCCAGGATAGCACAGCACTGGTGCAACGGGTGGGTAGATTGGCAGTAGGACTGGAGGTCTAGGAGCTAAGACTGGTAGGCAGGAGAGCAGAGCACTGGTGCAACAGTTGGGTAGTAGGCCACAAGAGCAGAGCACTGGTGCAACAGTTGGGTAGTAGGCCAGGAGAGCAGAGCACAAGGCAACAGGTGGGTAGATTGGTGGTAAGACTAGTAGGCCCAGGCGCTAAGACTGCTAGGCTAGGAGAGCAGAGCACTGGTGCAATGGGTGGGTAGTTGGGTGGTAAGACCTTGAGGTCCAGTAGTAAGACTGTTAGGGCAGGAGAGCAGATCACTGGTGCAATGGGTAGTTAGATTGGCAGCAAGACTAGGAGGTCCAGGAGCTAAGACTGGTAGGCAGGAGAGCAGAGCACTGGTGCAATGGGTGGGTAGTAGGCCACAAGAGCAGAGCACTGGTGCAATGGGTGGGTAGTTGGTCATAAGAGCAGAGCACTGGTGCAATGGGTGGGTGGTAGACCACAAGAACAGAGAACTGGTGCAACGGGTAGGTCGATTGGCTGTAAGATTGGTGGTCTTGGAGCTAAGACTGGTAGGCAGGAGAGCAAAGCAATGGTGCAACAAGTGGGTAGTAGCCTACAAGAGTAGAGCACTGGTGCAGCTTGTGGGTATTTTGGCGGTAAGACCTTGTGGTCCAGGAGCTAAGACTGCGAGGCCAGGAGAGTAGAGCACTGGTGCAATGGGCTGGTAGGTTGACTGCAAGAATAGCAGGTCCAGGAGCTAAAACTGCTAGGCCAGGAGAGCACAGCACTGGTGCAACGAGTGGGTAGATTGGCAGTAGGACTGGAGGTCTAGGAGCTAAGACTGGTAGGCAGGAGAGCAGAGCACTGGTGCAACAGTTGGGTAGTAGGCCACAAGAGCAGAGCACTGGTGCAACAGTTGGGTAGTAGGCCAGGAGAGCAGAGCACAAGGCAACAGGTGGGTAGATTGGTGGTAAGACTAGTAGGCCCAGGCGCTAAGACTGCTAGGCTAGGAGAGCAGAGCACTGGTGCAATGGGTGGGTAGTTGGGTGGTAAGACCTTGAGGTCCAGTAGTAAGACTGTTAGGGCAGGAGAGCAGATCACTGGTGCAATGGGTAGTTAGATTGGCAGCAAGACTAGGAGGTCCAGGAGCTAAGACTGTTAGGCCTGGAGAGCAGAGCACTGGTACGACGGGTGGGTAGATTGGTGGTAAGAATAGGAGGTCCAGGAGCTAAGATTGGTAGACCAGGAAAGCACTGGTGCAACTTGGTGGGTAGAGTGGCAGTAGAACTGGAGGTCTGGAAGCTAGGACTGGTAGGCAGGAGGTCAGAGCACTGGTGCTATGGGTCGTTAGTAGTCCACGAGACCAGAGCACTGGTGCAATTGGTGGGTGGTAGGCCACGAGAGCAGAGCACTGGTGCAACGGGTGGGTACATTGGCAGTAAGACTGGAGGTTTAGGAGCTAAGACTGGTAGGCAGGAGAGCAGAGCACTGGTGCAATGGGTGGGTAGTAGGCCACGAGAGCAGAGCACTGGTGCAATGGGTGGGTAGTTGGCCATAAGAGCAGAGCACTGGTGCAATGGGTGGGTGGTAGACCACAAGAGGAGAGAACTGGTGCAACGGGTAGGTCGATTTGGCTGTAAGATTGGTGGTCTCGGAGCTAAGACTGGTAGGCAGGAGAGCAAAGCAATGGTGCAACAAGTGAGTAGTAGGCTACAAGAGTAGAGCACTGGTGCAGCTTGTGGGTATTTTGGCGGTAAGACCTTGTGGTCCAGGAGCTAAGACTGCGAGGCCAGGAGAGTAGAGCACTGGTGCAATGGGCTGGTAGGTTGACTGCAAGAATAGCAGGTCCAGGAGCTAAAACTGCTAGGCCAGGAGAGCACAGCACTGGTGCAATGGGTTGGTAGATTGGCAGTAGGACTGGAGGTCTAGGAGCTAAGACTGGTAGGCAGGAGAGCAGAGCACTGGTGCAACAGTTGGGTAGTAGGCCACAAGAGCACAGCATTGGTGCAACAGTTGGGTAGTAGGCCAGGAGACCAGAGCACAAGGCAACAGGTGGGTAGATTGGTGGTAAGACTAGTAGGCCCAGGCGCTAAGACTGCTAGGCTAGGAGAGCATAGCACTGGTGCAACAGTTGGGTATTTTGGCAGTAAGACTGGAGGTTTAGGAGCTAAAGATGGTAGGCAGGAGAGCAGAGCACTGGTGCGATGGGTGGGTAGTAGACCACAAGAGTAGAGTACTTGTGCAACGGGTGGGATGATTGGCAGTAACATTTGTGCTCTAGGAGCTAAGACTGGTAGGCAGGAGAGCAGAGCAATGGTGCAGTACGTGGGTAGTTTGGCAGTAAGACCTGGAGGTCCAGGAGCAAAGACTGCTAGGCCAGGAGAGTAGATTACTGGTGCAATGGGTGGGTAGTAGGCCATGATAGCAGAGCACTAGTGCAGTGGGTGGGTTGTAGGCCACGAGAGCAAGGCACTGGTACAACAGGTGGTAGATTGGCAGTAGGACTGGAGGTCCACGAGCTAAGACTGCTTGGCAAGGGGAGCAGAGCACTGGTGTAACAGGTGGGTAGATTGGCAATAAGGCTAGGCTATCTGGGAGCAAAGACTGTTAGGCAGGAGAGTAGAACACTGGTGCAACGGGTGGGTAGATTGGCAAGACTGGAGGTCTGGGAGCTAAAACTGCTAGGGCAAGGGAGCAGAGCAATGGTGCAATGGGTGGGTAGATTGGCAGTAGGATTCGGGCATCCAGGAGCTAAGCCTGCTAGGCCAGGAGTACAGAGCACTAGTGCAACCAGTGGGTAGACTGGCAATAAGAACTGGAGGTCCTAGGGCAGGAGGGGAGAGCACTGGTGCAACAGGTGGGTAGACTCACAGTAACACTGGGAGCTTTGTGGAGTTAGGACTGCTAGGCCAGGAGAGCAGAGCAGTGGTGCAACGGGTGGGTAGATTGGCATGACTGGAGGTCTGGGAGCTAAGACTGCTAGGCCAGGAGAGCAGAGGAACAATCAAAGGGTTGACCTTGTAGGGAACAGGCAGGTCACAAGGCAGACCAGTCTATAATTACATGGATGGTGTGTTTTGTGTTGAAAGGGAGCGATGTCAGCAGGTATACACAAACAGATGTGTTGACTTAGGGTTTAGTTATCGTGTGTGGTAGTTCGTGTGACAAGAGGTCAGGCTGCTTGTGAGAGGTGGGGCCTGATCTGCCTCTCGGGACGGTTTCGTTTCTTGCTCCTGGCGCCTCCCTGACTTTCGCTTCCCTCTTCTCGCTTCTGGCCCGGCTCCTGGGCCGGGATAAGTACAGATGTTCTTTACCAGAAAGTTAATATTTTGCTATTTTGCTATTTTGTTGTGTGAAGAGTCCAGAACAACTGCTGGGATTAGGGAAAGTATCAGCCACTGAATATGAAGGGTCCCTGTCCTGGTGTGTCCATATATGTTTCATGTGTTGCTTCTTACTGTGTCTTTTTAGAAATGTGAACAGCTTATGATGTAAACAAAAGGTAAAGCGTGTATTAAAGGTGTCTGCCGCAGTGCCCATCCCTGAACCTCCCCCACCCAGTCCCCAGTTTTTCTTTGCACTCGCATTGGTCAGGCCTTCCACCTCCCATCGTGCACAATCATGTTGTAGCCGAATTTTATTATTGTGTATCTCACAATAAACTTCTGTAAGGACTGGTATCCCAGAACTGAGCCATTCACAGGACTCACAATAAACTTGTGCAAGGACTGGTATCCCAGAGCTGAGCCATTCACAGGACTCTCAGGATAACCTTCTGCTAGGACTGGTATCCCAGAACTGAGCCATTCACAAGACTCTCACGATAAACTTCTGTAAGGACTGGTATCCCAGAGCTGAGCCATTCACAGGACTCTCTCATGATAAACGTCTGTAAGGACTGGTATCCCAGAGCTGAGCCATTCACAGGACTCACAATAAACTTGTGCACGGACTGGTATCCCAGAGCTGAGCCATTCACAAGACTCTCACGATAAACTTCTGAAAGGACTGGTATCCCAGAGCTGAGCCATTCACAGGACTCTCTCCTGATAAATGTCTGTAAGGACTGGTATCCCAGAGCTGAGCCATTCACAGGACTCTCTCATGATTAATTTCTGTAAGGACTGCCCAAGTGCACTGATATCCCTGGACTAAGCCATTCACAGGACTCACGATAAACGTCTGTAAGAACTGGTATCCCAGAGCTGAGCCATTCACAGGACTCACAATAAACTTGTGCAAGGACTGGTATCCCAGAGCTGAGCCATTCACAGGACTCTCACGATAACCTTCTGCAAGGACTGGTATCCCAGAACTGAGCCATTCACAAGACTCTCACGATAAACTTCTGTAAGGACTGGTATCCCAGAGCTGAGCCATTCACAGGACTCTCTCATGATAAACATCTGTAAGGACTGGTATCCCAGAGCTGAGCCATTCACAGGACTCTCTCATGATTAATTTCTGTAAGGACTGCCCAAGTGCACTGATATCCCTGGTCTGAGCCATTCACAGGACTCACGATAAACGTCTGTAAGAACTGGTATCCCAGAGCTGAGCCATTCACAAGACTCTCACAATAAACTTCTGTAAGGACTGGTATCCCGGAGCTGAGCCATTCACAGGACTCTCTCATGATACACTTCTGTAAGGACCGATATCCCAGAGCTGAGCCATTCACAGGACTCTCTCATGATACACTTCTATAAGGACAGGCCAAGTGCACTGATATCCCTGGACTGAGCCATTCACCGAACTCTCGCGATCCACGTCCATAAGGACTGGTATCCCAAATCTGAGCTATTCACTTAACTCTCTCATAATACATATCTATAAAGACAGGCCCAGTGCACTGATATCCCTGGACTGAGACATTCACAGGACTCTCACAATACACTTCTGTGAGGACTGGTATTCCAGGGTTGAGCCATTCACAAGACTCTCTCATGATACACTTCTGTAAGGACAGAACCAGTGCACTGATATCCCTGGACTGAGCCATTCAAAAGAGTCTCACGATAAACTTCTGTAAGGACCGGTATCCCAGAACTGAGCCATTCACAGGACTCTCTCATGATAAATGTCTGAAAGGATTGGTATCCCAGAGCTGAGCCATTCACAGGACTCTCACAATAAACTTCTGCAAGGACTGGTATCCAAGAGCTGAGCCATTCACAGGATTCTCTCATGATAAACGTCTGTAAGTACTGGTATCTGAGATCTGAGCCATTCACAGGACTCACGATAAACTTCTGTAAGGACTGGTGTCCCAGAGCTGAGCCATTCACAGGACTCTTACGATAAACTTCTGCAAGGACTAGTATCCAAGAGCTGAGCCATTCACAAGACTCTCACGATAAACTTCTGTAAGGACCGATATCCCAGAGCTGAGCCATTCACAGGACTCTCTCATGATACACTTCTGTAAGGACAGGCCTAGTGCACTGATATCCCTGGACTGAGCCATTACCGGACTCTTGCGATACACGTCTGTAAGGACTGGTATCCCAAAGCTGAGCCATTCACTTAACTCTCTCACAATACACATCTGTAAGGACAGGACCAGTACACTGATATCCCTGGACTGAGTCATTCACAAGACTCTCACGATAAACTTCTGTAAGGGCGGGTATCCCAGAGCTGACCCATTCACAGGACTCTCTCCTGATAGACTTCTGTAAGGGCGGGTATCCCAGAGCTGAGCCATTCACAAGACTCTCACCATAAACTTCTATAAAGACTGGTATCCCAGACCTGAGCCATTCACAGGAATCTCTCATGATGCACTTCTGTAAGGACTGGTATTCCAGAGTTGAGCCATTCACAAGACTCTCAGAATAAACTCCTGTAAGACTTGTGTCCCAGAGCTGAGCCATTCACAGGACTCTCTCTTACGATACACTTCTGTGAGGACAGGCCCAGTGCACTAATATCCCTGGAATGAGCCATTCACAAAACTCTCACAAAAAACTTCTGTAAAGACTGGCATCCCAAAGCTGAGCCATTCACATAACTCTCTCACAATACACATCTGTAAGTACAGGCCCAGTGCACTGATATTCCTGGACTGAGCCATTCACTGGAATCTTGTGATACACATCTGTAAGGACTGGCATCCCAAAACTGAGCCATTCACATAACTCTCTCATGATTCACATCTGTAAGGACAGGCCGAGTGCACTGATATCCCTGGACTGAGCCATTCACCGAACTCTCGCGATACACGTCTGTAAGGACTGGTATGTCTGAGCTGAGCCATTCAGAGGACTCTCTCACGATACACATCTGTAAGGAAAGGCCGAGTGCACTGATATCCCTGGACTGAGCCATTCACCGAACTCTCGCAATACATGTCTGTAAGGACTGGTATGTCCGAGCTGAGCCATTCACAGGACTCTCTCACGATACACTGCTGTAAGGACAGGTCTAGTGCACTGATATCCCAGGACTGAGCCATTCAGAGGACTCTCACAATACTCATCTGTAGTGACTGGTATCCCAGAGCTAAGCCATTTACAGGAGTCTCTGGACAAGAATCAGTTTGGGACACACCGACGGGTCACGACCATCATTTTGGGAAACACTGCTCTACATTAATAACGCAGCGTTATTGAAGTGATGCTGGTGCACTCCCTCTTTGCCTGGCATTTTAGGACACGTGAGATATACTCGTGCTACAACCGCATGAGTAAATCTATTATTTATGAAGACGGTGCTACATTTGAAGCTATTCAGTTTCCAACTGCATATCTTTAATGGGTACAAAATCTGCTTTGGATATGTCTTGTGGGTTTCTACCATTGTTCCCTTTTCCTGATGAAGACCCCATAACTATTGACACAATAGGTCAAAACGTCGATAAATCTCACAGTTGTGTGTTATTGGCTTGTTCTGTTGTACAGTAAAATTCATGTATATGAGCTCTACGCTTGTAGAAATGTATCAATTGTCAACAGTGGCTAACCCATTGTAAATAATTTTCGTGCACCTATATTTCACTTTTTGTCACAAATTACTTGCACTGCTCTGTTTTCTATGGAGCACCTATACCAACTTTTAGGTTCATGAATCAGTAAAAACTATAGATTGAACATAGAACAAATGGCGTAAGTAATCTTTCCTTGTAAAGAAATTGCCAGTGGTGTTTAGGTACTAAGCTCTCCCCGAAAGGGCCTTGTTTTTATACTTTTCCTGGGCTTCTGTGGCAAGACCATCAATGAATCTTCTCTTGTCTACTCTTCAGCTTCTCTTTGCTTTCTCGTTGGTTTTGTTCTACTTGTTTTGAGCTTTTGCTTTTTCTGCTCTTTTTCAGCTAGTATTGACTGCAGCTTTCTTTTCCTTTCTCTCTTGGATTTTGCAGAGGGTCTCAGTGAAGATGCAGTCTTTATTCTGGTGTTTCATGGGGCCCATTATCTTCTGGCAGGTTGATTTGTTGATCTTCTTCCACTGACTTTCTAGTGGGTATCTTTCGTCCTCTAGTTCAGGATTGGATAATTTTTTGTGAGGGTAACTGAGCATTCATTCCAATTCTGTGCATCTTTGAGGAGGGCGGTGTTATGTCTCTGGTGTTGGTTTGTGAGTCCACCCTTTCTTCAGCTTTAGCTTTAGCCAGGCCAAGACAAGGTGATGGTCTGACGCCAGCTCCACTCCTCTCATCACCCTGACATCCAGCTGGGACTCCGTAACTAATCGGCAATGCAGGCATGGTCAATCTGATTCTCTGCTGAGTGGTCTGATGACACCCACGTTGCCTTGAGTATTCTTTTGTGTAAGAATACATTACCACTTATCTACAGACAGTTTCAGGAACAGAGATCTGCGAGCCTTCCACCATTCTCATTCATGTCGCCAAGGCCATGGGTGCCAATGACGTCTTTGTTTCTTCCAATCTTGGCATTGAGGTCCCACCTCAGTTTGGTGATATTTCTCTGAAAGCATTTCTCCAGGATGGAGTGGAGTCAATTGTAAAACTATTCTTTGTCCTCTTCTTTGCTGTCATTTCTAGGTATGTAGCGCTGGATGAAATTCATGTTGATCCTCCTTTTCTTTGTGTGGAAAGTCGATGTGATAAATCTGGGACTGTGGGCTCCCCATCTAATCAGAGCTCTGTCAGTTGCAGGCGTTAGCATCAGTGCTACTCCCTGAGTATGTGGGGCAACATCTTTTTTGTGCCCAGAATACAGCAGCATTCCTCCGAGAATCAATCTTTTCTGTCTTAACTGCGTCCATTTGGTCTCTCTGATGCAGAGCAGGGAGAGGTTATAGATGTTCATCTCCACTGCCACTTGGGCTGTCTTCCCAGTCTCATACCTGGTCCTCATGTTTCACGTTCCGATGGTGATGATCTTGGTCGAAAGCAGGTGGTTCTACTTTGGGGCTTTGAGAAATCTTTTGCTTATACCACAAGGGGTCATAGCTCTCCGTGAAGGAGATTCTTCTCTCCCAAGGCCAGGGTGTCGTTTAGTCTTCTGGTTGACGTTTCTGTAGCTAGGGTGTTTTTTACATGGTGGGTTAGCTAGCTCCATGCATTACCCTCCTCCTTTCACAGCTGGGCTTGGGACCGGCCACAACGTAGTTATCAAAGAAAGATGCAATGTGTATTATATGGTGCCTACCTTTATGTGCTTTCTTTCCTAGGAGAGCATAGATCTGAGGCACAGGTAAACAAAATGGATTGTGAGGAATCACACCGTGCATATTGCTCATCCATTTCCCAGCCAACAGAACAACTAGAACAAATCTCCTACCCTAAACTACTGAAAGCAGGAAAGTAGCAGTCTAGAAAAACCCAGGGCTTTACTTCCTGTCTAATTTTTTATTTTCTTTGATATTTTATAAAATGTTTATTTGTTTTCTTTTCCCATAGGAAATTCTGGGTAAATGTCAGAAGCGGGTTGTGTGGCCCCAAAAGTTCTTGCTTATTTGCCTCCTGGTTGTTTTACTTACGTCGGCCCATTATTGTCACATTTTCATAATCTAACAGTCCATGTGGTACATGGTCCATGGAGGTTTGTCAGGGTGAATTTGCTTAAATAACCCGCCAGAGGTTGCCCTTAGCCCAGTCATGGAACACGTGATAGGCGACTGTATTTACAAACAGCATGTGGCTTTTCCACACATGTACCTCACTAGGGGCCAGATGTACAAAGATTTTTATTTGTGATTTCCTCATTGCTAATTTTTGCGATTCGCAATTAGAAATTCACAATATACTAATGTGTCTCAGACATATTTATTGATTCCCAGTGAGTGGCAAATTGATTTACCTCATCAATATCCATGAAGTAGGTCGCAATTTGCAACCTATTGGGAATGGCCAAATATCATGGGGTTTGTAGCCTGCTGTGTACAGCAGACCACCATGTCTATGATTGCTTTTTAAAGTAAGCATTTTTTTAAAATGCGGCTCGTATTATTGTCATATGTTATTGATGTTAGTGATGCGTGTGCAGTGCCAAAAAACTTTTTTTTATATGAGGTAATTGCTCACTTTTGTATTTGTTCTTCTGTGTGCGATAAATGTTATTCAATTACAATTGTTCTGGATAAATGTTATGCTAGGGAGGGGTAATTGGTTTTGCCTCCTCATTGTAAATAATAACTTTTTCCGACTTAATCACAGTGTTGGCTCTTTTTTCTTTTGTGTAACTTTCTAAAAGTGACATTTTCAGAATTGTGACCTAAAATCCAAATTTACCATTAAAGAGGATTATGAATTACAATTCATTTGAGACCAAACAATGGTTAAATGAATTGAGGTAACCCAATGTTATCACATGGCAGAGGTAGGCCGTACAGTAATGAAAAACTGATTTTGATTTTTTACGCCGAAGACATGTAAAACGTAAAAACACACGTCCTACTTTTTCAATACAACGCACCCCGCTCTATGTGCTGTCAATGGCCTCCCTCATAGTGACATATGTTTTAAAAAGGAAGGTTTTGGCCTGGCAAAAGGTTTACTTTACCAGGTTCAATTGGCAGTTTAAAACTGCACTATAGACTGCAATGGCAGGCCTGAGACATGTTTAAAGGGCTACTCTAGTGGGTGTCACAATAAGTGCTACAGGCCCTCTAGTAGCGTTTAATTTACAGGCTCTGTGTACATGTAGTGCCACATACTAGGGACTTACAGTAAATTAAATGTAGCAACCAAGTGCAGGCCAATGTTACCATATTTTAGGGAGAGAGCACAAGCACTCTAGCATAGGTTAACAGTGCTAAAGTGCAGAGAGTCCTAATGCAAAAAAAAACTAATTATAAAACAGAACAAGTGAAAGCAAAACGTTTGGGGGTGTCCCTGCACAGAGAGCCAAGTCCAACAGTGAGTTTGCACCAAAAGAGAGACAGCGACTGCGAGGCAGCCGAACATTGTAAGCGGCCAGGTAGGCTCCTGTGAGAAGACGGACAAGGGCCCGTCTCTGTCGCAGACAAGGAAAGTTCATGGGCACAAGGGACAACCTTGCTATATTACCAGAAGCACCCATTCCCCCAACGTTAGCTACAATTAAGTAAAAGAATGGTCTATGGGGTAGCACCCAGAAACAAGTAATGTTTAATTACAAAATACCACCAGTCTACCAAACGTATGTGAACTGACAGGGTATTCCCTCATAACCTGAGTCTGGGAACCCTTGTGGTCCTTTAAAATGTATAATGTGCCTGAAACACAATAAGGGTACTTCCAACACCAACCAACTACCACAAGACTTAAACTTTTAGGGTCAAATTTATTGAAGGGTTTGTCGCTTTTGCACCACGCAATGGGGTGCAAAAGCAATGCAACCCTTAAAATGCACTTTATAAAGCCATGCAACTCCTCCTTGTGTGAGCCTGTCTGGCAGAGTAATGCTAAGCAGTGCAGGTCGATTTATAGCGTAACTCTGCCCCAGTGAGGCATTCCCATGCAACACCCGTGGGTTTTGACACATTCTCAGATTTAACATAGGTGGTAGACCTGGGAATGTGACAAAACTGGTACACCTCCCCAGGTGAGGCGTGACGAGGAGAAATATGTTTATTTCTCCTCACTGCATCCTGCAGCACACATAGAAAATGACTCAGGGATTGTTTTTGTACAGGAAGGTGCCCCTTCCTCCACCAAATCCATCCTTCTTACAATGCAGGCACCCTTGTACCATGGTGTAAGGGTACCTGCGTTCGCGCTAGGCAGCACATTGTGCACCAACTCTGGGAAAAGGCAGGAATGCATGATATTTTGCTACATATGGCGTATTCCTGCCCTTTCCCTATCACCCAGGCCGCAAGGTGACTTCCTGAGCTGCACAATTTTTTATTAAATGTGCCTCCATGTTGCAATTAAACCTGATCTAATAAACCATTCATACATAAAAAAAACCAGGGGTTGAGGCTTGTTCAATTATTTGAGCAAACCCATTCAAAGATCGCCCCTGTGGCTGTGCGCATAGCCGTGGATGCGAACCTTGAATGGATTTGTTAAAATAATACAAACCAATCCGATGGCTACAGCTGCTGATTTTGGAATTGAAGAACCAGGTTCGAATCCCAGCCTTGGATCAACATCCTGTAGTTTTGGGCAATTTACTTAGGCCCTCATTATAACCCTGGCGGTCGGTGACCGCCAGTACTATAGTGGCATTTGTACCGCCAACAGGCTGGCGGTACTGGACACCACATTTTGACCATGGCAGTACGGCCGCAGTAACACCGCCGGGACCGGCGGTATACTGCCATGGCGGTCCCAGCGGTTGTAATCCGCCAGGAAAGGCTGGCGGTAAGGGGACTCGGATGCCCATGCACTTCGCATGGGTACTGCAGGGGCCCCCAGACATGGCCCCATCGCATATTTCCGCTGGCCCAGCAGAAAAGTCATAATAGGGAGCCAGACATACCGCCAGCAATGGTGGTATTCTGCCTCCCGCAGCCTCGGCGGTCTTGTAATGAGGGCCTTAATCTCCCAGTGCCTAAAAGTGAGTAAAGTAAACTAGTTGTCTTGAAAAGCGGTCTAATGCCCTTGTGCCAAGTTCCCGCTATATAATACAGCAAAAGTAAAAAAAAATGCATAAGTGCCCATCTCAAGTGTGGGCATGTTCACTCATCGGCGGGCATTTTAAAATGAGCAAAAAAATATTAAGGGGCAGATTTATGAAAAGTGGTGCTGCATCGAGTGCAGGGACACTTTACCTGCGCCCCTTAGCAACCCCCCACCGCCACCATGTGTGCGCCGTATTTAAAATACAGCACACCATGGCACAGGGTAGGGGGCAATAGTGTCATTTTTGTTTTTTTATGCTACCCCAGCTCTGTGCAGGCGTTAAAAGTTCCAAACAAAATGGGGCAAGGAAATCTCTTAGATTTCCTTGCGCCATTTTCTCGGCCCCCTTTGCATACATTATGCCTGGCGCAGGCATAATGTGGCACAAGGGTTTACAAAGTGGCGCAATGCAAGCACTTGTAAATATGGCGCAGGGTAAATGCCACTTTAGTTCTACCTTAGCGTAAACAAAAATGACACTATAGCGGTGCTAAGGCGGCGCCAGGGGCTCTTACATCTGCCCCTATATCTGACACCCACCACTAGCGTTTTGGGCATAAAAAAATGTTAAAAATATAAAAACTATTGGGAAGGGGCGAAGCAGGAAAGGGCAGAGGAGCAACAGAGAAGCGGGGGTAGTATTACAAAAACAACAAACTTGGGGAGGGATTGCGGGAAACAACCGACGCGCTGGGGAGGTGGTGGGGATACCATACGCAAAGCGCGGGAGGCCAGGAAAAGGGAAGGGCAAACAAGATACTGGGGAGAGAGTAGGAAAACACAAGCAGTCCACTAGAGTGCCTAAAGGAAATGAAAAAGCAAGTCTCAGGATTTAAACAAGGTCAGCAGAGAAGGAGATGCTTCTGGGTGGGACAAACACATGAACAGGAAAGAAGACATCGAATCAGGAGCAAGCAAGTGAAGACAGACAACAACGCCATCCAATTATGAGCAATGGACTGAACCAAAGCCCCTTTTATGTATAATGGAAAGAAAAGGTCCGGCCAACAGACAAGTAAAGCTGTTTGTAGACTAGACTCAAAAAGAACTACTTGAATCCATCATCGGAACTCAACTCAACTGTAATACAAATGGAACAATGGAGCCATCTTCAGAATGCCACAGCCTTGATGGACAGCCCATTCAAGCAATGGCAAGTGGTGGAAGACCAATGGAACCCAATGGTTGCAGCCAGCTGACCCCAAGCCCTCTCTCTGTGAACCACATCATAGAGGTACTTTTTTAAAATATTGGTAACATAATGAATCCCAGAAGATGTCCTCAGTGAGACCTAAAACAGATTTCCTGAAATGATAGGAAAGAGCTCTGCTGCCTTCTGGCAAAAGCCTTGTTTACAAATTAGGAAATTTGCTGTTGGTTTTGGAAGCTGTTCAAGCCCTGCCTGGTGGTGTCACCGCCCACCTGCTTACAGTGAGGGTCACTTAAGAGCTAGCTTCACTCATGTTTGCAGTCAGAAGGCAATGACACAAAGCCAGCTGTGAATCAGGACCGACCCTGCAACAGCGCACGCTGCAGAATTATTGATCCAAAAACACAAGACGGTAAGAACGGCGCTGCCTATTAAGATGTATGCATGCGCTATAAATATCACCAGCTATGTTGATAGATTAGATGTACACATTTAGGCCCATATTTATACTTTTTGCCTCAAAACTGCGCAAACACAGTTTGGAACAAAAAGTATAGCGCCGGCTGGCATCTTTCCAAAGCACCAGCCGGGCACCAACTTCATGGAACCCCACAAGCCGGCGCTAAGGTTGGTCTAGCATCAGGAATAATGATGTCAGCAGGGTACGGTTGGCGGTATGGGAAAGGGGGTTTTGCCTTAAAAAACGACACTGAGCTGGTTAGAGGCAGAAAAAAGGTACTGTTAACTAGCCAAGCATTATTTCCTGATGCACAGCCATCCATACCACATGACTCCTTTCTTATAAAAGACAGGAGTCATGCCCACCACCCGAATGGTCAGCACAGGGGACCGATGTCCCTTGGGCACGGCCATTGCACCCAGTGCCATGCAGGTGGTCGATTTCAGGGCCCCCAATCGCACTTAAATCATTTAAAAAAAAATACTTGCCTATGCTTTCCATACTTATCTGGGGTTGGGTCCCCCATCCTGTGGTGTCCTTCTGGTGTGGGTGAGGTGTTCCTGTGGTTGGGGTGGGCACCTGTGGGCCCATTCATGGTGTTTGACCATGGAAATGGGTCCACAGGTCCCCTAACGTCTGGTCTGACCCAGGCATTAAATAATGGCGCTAAGCAGACTTAGTGACACTATTTAAGGCCACCTCCCACCCGTGCACCTTTTTTGCACGAGAGGATAAATAAGACGCTAGGGGCCTTGAGTCATTTTTTGGACGGGAACGCCTACCTTGCATCTCATTAATGCAAGGTGGTTTCACACATCCAGAATAATTACGTTAACTCCCATATTTTGACGCTAGACGGGTCTAGCGTCAAAATATAAATATAGAGTTCAGTTTGCGATGAATTTGCGCAAAAAAAGACACAAATTCAGCGCAAACAGAGTAGAAATATGCCCCTTTATCTATATGTATGTACATCAGGACATATGTAGACATACATAGACACATGTAAATACAGTTAGGAACACAGGAAATGCCTTTTTTTGTGTTGCTAGTAACTTTGGACCTATTTGATAGATCTCCACAAAACTTTGCAAAAAAAAGAGTTACCTTGTGACTGATTTGCACATGGAAAATTTTGAGGGGATCCACCCAGAAGAAGCTGAGAAAAAGGGGGGCCCTAAACGCATTTTCACCATTCATTATTCTAGAGGATTTTTAGACACATCTACAGCCCAAACCGATGAACAGATGTACACTAAATGTGTCAGAAAACTAGATCTTGATCAAGAAAGAGTGTTTTTTGTGATTTGGTGCAAATCTGTTTGGTAGTTTTTGAGCAATTAATGCTCACAAAATTGTATACATCACGCAACAGGGGTCCGAGGGACCCAACAGATCTCTTGGAGAGATCTAATTGGCTGCCAAATACATCAACAACGATGTGGCAGCAACCATCTTAGGACTTGGGACTGAGTCCGGGGTCCCCAAAAAAGGTGAAAAAAACATAATGGAGCAGAGTAGAGAGATATTCTGACCCCCTAGGTCTGATAGTGACCCTGCCTGGGGCCAAACACATTTTTTCAAGATTTTTGTGCAGCAAAATAAAAAACAATAAAAACCTGCACTACTGTTAACCCCCCCGGGTGGGCCAGGGCTCGGGGGAGGAGGGACAAAATATTTATTTTGGGGAGGGGAGCATGTGCCCCCTCTCCCAGAGCCCTGGGGGCACCATCTCCCGCCAGGGTAGTTGGCACCAAGTGTGGCAATCCCCCCCCCATGCCCCTCTTCTCCATGGATTCCCTCATGACCACTCCCCAACAGTGCCCTTCATCTCTCCATAGCTCCTCTCTCGCATGCACATAATTTGTATTATAGCGCTGCTCATACCAGTGCAGGGTGTCAGAGCACTTTACATCACACACACATTATACAGAGAGCACGAATCATAAAGTTTGTGAATCAGTCTATAGGCAATGTTACATAAGACAATGATCACAAGGTGTAGGAATCACGTCATCCATACTGGTAAGCGGTATATTTTAAGAGTGTTTGGTTTTGAGAAGCACAAACTCACGATTTAAAATGTACAATGTTAATTGTGGTTGGCTTTACTAATAAAATGTATTTCTCTTAAAACCAACCTTTTTTTTAGCAACATTAACATAAAGACTGGAGAAAATAAGACTTTCTAACCTACACCCTGCAGTGCGCATGCAGCTCCTCAATGGCAGTTCATAGGCCACTGTGCTATATTAGGGTTGTAACTTGTGAACTACAAGTAAGAAAAATATCAGCATTAACCCACTGAGCTACCCAGATAAATACAGTTCTGTGATCAGCAAGGTACATGTTCTTTGCACCTGGGATATTAACTCGCTCTGCTACATTATGATCAGTCAACACTGCTGCTAGACAAAACTCCATCTCTCTCCAGCAGGAACATTGATCACCAGAGTTATCTTGACATTTTTATTGTTGCCTGAAAGCTGCAGGACACACAAGGAACTCTGCAGCAGGTGTTTTTAAACTCATATGTTATTTCCTAACACAGTGCCCCTGGAACTCAGCGCCCCACCAAACTCAGTGCCAGGTGCAGCTGCACCGGTCACACCGCCCTAAGGTCAGCCCTGCATCCAACTGTCTGTTGTGCATGAATTAGAGTAACAATGTAAGGTGCAGGAATAGGAAATTCCCCAGTTTAATGTCACCTCCTCTGCTGCCCGGGTAAGCCCCTCAGTGCGTATGCCACAGCAGGCTGAATGATGCCCATCCATAGGGGCTGCTCCTGGGTGGGCCTCTCAGTGCTTGTGCCATGGCAGGTCACAAAATGTCCTCTCCTATGTCATGCCTTGTCTTAAAATGGTTGCCCCTCGCTCACTCCATCGTAGACCCATCAGAGCATGTAGTGCGGCAGGTTGTATAATTCCACTTCCTGTGGCATACCACCTGCGGCTTCCGGCAGGACTCTTCAGAGCATAGACCACGCCTCGTTGTATAATGCCTTTACCTACCTGCTCACCCCGCCACTCATTGACGTAAAAATGCCCAATCCTATTGGTTGTACCCTACTGTTCCTGGCTGGGTTCCTCAGGCATACACCATGGCTGGTTGCATGGTGCCCACGCAGAGCAGGTCTTATGATGCGTGTGTCTCTCCCTCCTGTCAAAGTCCATCAGAGCACGTACATGGCTGACAGTGTAATGCCCAATCCTATGGGTTGGACCCTACTGTTCCTGGGTGGACTCCAGAGCATGTACTGTGGACGGTAAAGAGTGAGTCTCCCAAGAGGAGCACTGTTCAAAGCGCAGTCCCACATCTCGTGCGGTGGCGGGGGTGGGCTGGGAGGTTACCTAACGTGGAATATCACTGGCTTGTGCATCAACTGTACGGTGACCACCTGGCATTGGGGCAAATTCTGGACAGGACGGTAAAAAATTCAAGACAAAGGGTCAAAATTCAGGACACAAATTCAGGACGAAGGGTCAAAATTCAGGACAAAAATTCAAGAACAAACGTAAGTTTTACAGACACATCCAAAAGAGGCCATACCTCATTGCGCTATCAGTGCATTTACTCTTTTTTTGCATTGCACTATTTATTCACTGTGGTCTATTTGTGATTGCCTCCTGGTATACTACATTCAGATGTTACATTACGTCCTTGTTCAGTAGTAAATTAATGCCCTTCACCACTGTGTCAAGGCCATCGCCCCTACCCAAATCTACCCGATCTTTCCTGAAGAGAAAGTAACAGCAACATTTTGATTATGTTTCTGAACATTTTAAAACCCCTGGCAAACAGTTTGGGAAACATTAACGTAATTAACCTTATAATAGTTTAAACAAATTGAACGAAACATCTGGCTCACCCCAACCGGCCATTGACTTTCAACCTAAAAAGAATTTACTGAGGCGAGGCAGATGGTGTGGCTGACAGTCTCACACCTAATGTCAGGATGTGAGGTACCCACAACTTGTCTGTAGTCTCACAGCACTAGAGTATATGTCTGGGACACTACATTTATCGCAGAACTGGGAGCCCAGACTACCAATCAAAGATAATAAAAGAGGAGGCTGAAATCAAGACCAAATGGGAGATCCACGGCAAATGATTCAAAGGGTTGTTGCTAGGAAGTGGATAAATAAGGAAGAAAAGAACAAGGTGGGACAATTCCTAAAATCAGACAAGGTGGGTCCATCAAGATTATTGGAAGGTATTGCATACCTGGGGAGTTGTCTCTGTGGCAGGAGAGAAACAGAAGAGGCACTGTCAAGTGGTTGAACAAGCAACACCCACCCACCTTGGCAAACTCTTCTGGTGCAATGGTCCACTGTTCGTGCTTGTGAAGGATGAGCAGTGGCCAGACCCCTTGCAAGGTTGTGCAAGGCAATTGCCCGCTTTGTCCATGTCTAAAAATGGTTTTGCAATTGAGCAAAAGCCAAACTAGTGACCTTGGTTATCCCTAAGTGTCAAGTACACATAGAGGCCCTCATTATGACCCTGGCGGACGGTGATAAAGTGGTGGTAATACCGCCAGCAGGCTGGCGTAACTACAACCAAATTTTGACTATGGAGGTGATATCTGCGAAAAACAGCCAATGTACCACACCGACCGCCAGGGCGGAAACAACAGTCACCCCGGCGGTATCTTCCTACAGCCTGGGGGAAGACAAAGTACCGCCCACCATATTTTGACACTTCAATCTGCCACCTTTTCTGGGGCAGTACCAACGCCATCAAAAGCCTGACGGAAACAGAGCACAAAAGTCAAAGGACTCACCATTGGAGACACAGGGAAGAACCACGCCGCCATGGAACCAGAACTGCAAGTTTTCCCAGTGATCTTCTATGTCATGCTCCACCTGGAACACCAACGCCGGCGAAGACGACAACGGTGAGTACAGACGGCTAGCACACAAGGGAGGGTGGGAGGAAAACGAGAGTGACACACACACGCACAACACACACCCCACACACACACACCATACACACAACCAGCTGCACAAGAAAATCAATTTGTCCCCGAATAATGCAAGGACAACAGGAATTGACTAAAGTGATTGTAATAAGATCAACATCAAAATTAATAAGTCAATGTGGCAATACAACAGGTATATATAAATGTACAAAAAAGGGACGCTGCCCAGTCCATAGTTCACATGGCCCACATGGCCACTGGGCAAAGTCCAAAGCCCCACTCGATTCATGCCTCAACACAGAGAGAACACTGCAGGGGCATCAGTTGGCAAATAGGCAGGCACCTCAGGGGGTGCACCTCAGCCGGACGTGGAAACAAGACCACTGGTTCTGGAGTGGGCAACATTCCCTGTGCTTGGTCTTGGGGAGTGCAAGGCCACAGTCTCTCGAGTGGGTGACTTGCCCACTGGTTCTGGAGGGGGCAACATGCCCTGTGCTTGGTCCTGGGGAGTGCAATGCCACAGTCTTTCGAGTGGGTGTCTTGCCCACTGGTTCTAGAGGGGGCAACATGCCCTGTGCTTGGTCCTGGGAAGTGCAAGGCCACAGTCTCTCGAGTGTGTAACTTTCCCACTGGTTCTGGAGGGGGCAACATGCCCTGTGCTTGGTCCTGGGGAGTGCAAGGCCACAGTCTCTCAAGTGTGTGACTTGCCCACTGGTTCTGGAGAGGGCAACATGCCCTGTGCTTGGTCCTGGGGAGTGCAAGGTGACAGTCTCTCAAGTGGGTGACTTGCCCACTGGTTCTGGAGGGAGCAACATGCCCATTGCTCTTTGTCCTGTGGAGTGCAAGGCCACAGTCTCTCAAGTGGGTGACTTGCCCACTGGTTCTGGAGGGGGCAACATGCCCATTGCTCTTTGTCCTGGGGAGTGCAAGGCCACAGTCTCGTGGGAGGCTCCTGCTTAGCCCCTGCACCCTCCAATGGCTGCACTGCGGTGGTGGTTGTGGGAGGCTCCAGCTCAGCCCCTGCACCCTTCGATGGCTGCACTGTGGTGGTGGTTGTGGGAGGCTCCTGCTCAGCCCCTGCACCCTCCGATGCTGCACTGTGGTGGTGGTTGTGGGAGGCTCCAGCTCAGCCCCTGCACCCTTCGATGGCTGCACTGTGGTGGTGGTTGTGGAAGGCTCCTGCTCAGCCCCTGCACTCTCCGATGGCTGCACTGTGATGGTGGTTGTGGAAGGCTCCTGCTCAGCCCCTGCACTCTCCGATGGCTGCACTGTGGTGGTGGTTGTGGGAGGCTTCTGCTCAGCCCCTCCACTCTCTGATGGCTGCACAACCTTGGCTGGCGGCAGGGGCTCCGTGATAGCTCCTGGTGCAGGCTCCTTCCCCTTCTTTGTGGCTGGTGCAGACTCCTTTCCCTTCTTTGTGGCTGGTGCAGGCTCCTTCTCCTTCTTTGTGGCTCGTGCAGGCTCCTTCCCCTTCAGTATTTGTGGCCTGGAATCCTGTCCACCACGAGTAGGTGCTGGTAACCCTGGGCCCAGGGACTGTTTGGCTGAGGTGCTTGGCTGGGTCCTTGCTACACTGGCCATACCTGCAGGACGGGGGAGGGGTAGGGAAGAGGTCAATCTGGGAAAAGAAAAGCTTTTAGGGACATTGGGGCGGGAAGAGGGAGGAGTAATGGGAGTGGAGGATGAAAGAGTGGTTGTTGCAGGTGTTTGTCTGCTGGATTTGGGTGAAGGTGCATGGGCTGTATGCTGTTGTGAGGTGGATGGCTGTTGGGTGTCTGAGTACTTGCGTTTGTGTACTTTAGGAGGGGGGGACAGACACAGTGGGAGAGGACAGAGGGGACATGTGCATGGATGTTGTGGAGGTGTCTGCCAGTGAGGTGTGTGTTCTGCTTGGTGTGGTGATGATGCTGGTAGTGGATGATGATGTAGTGCATGCAGGTCTGAGTGTGGACGTAACTGGGTGGGAGGTGGAGGAGGAGGAAGAGGGGGAGACAGTGGAAATAATGGATGTTGTGTCTGCAACTGGATGGTGTTTGTGTGAGTGCCTGTGGAATGAAGTGTGGTGCTTGTGTTTGCCTGTGACACTCTTGGGTGTTGTCTTGTGTGCATGCTCGTCTGGCTGTGTGCTTAGATAGTTTGGGGTTGAGGAGAATGGGACTGGGAAGTGAAAGTTGGCGGGGGACGGTTGAAACAGGGACAATGGCTGTCATAAGAGAGGAGGCCAGAGGCTGGATCGATCTCTGTTGGGCCGCCCATCCACTGTGAATGCACTCCAGGAATGTATCTGGGCTGCCAGCCCCTGGATGGCATTCACAATGGTTGACTGCCCTACAGAGATGGATCTCGGGAGGTCAATAGTCTCCTCACTCAGGGCAGCAGGGCTGACTGGGGCAGGGCCTGAGGTGCTTGGGGCAAAGGAGATGCAAATCCTCCTGAGTGAACGGGCACAGGCAACACCTGGGAGTTCCCATCAGAGGAGGTATCTGTAGGAAAGTACCATCTTGCCTGGCATGTTACCCCCATATTTCACTGTATATATGTTGTTTTAGTTGTATGTGTCACTGGGACCCTGCCAGCCAGGGCCCCAGTGCTCATAAGTGTGCCCTGTATGTGTTACCTGTGTTATGACTAACTGTCTCACTGAGGCCCTGCTATCCAGGACCTCAGTGGTTATGCTCTCTCATTTCTTTCCAAATTGTCACTAACAGGCTAGTGACCAATTTCACCAATTTACATTGGCATACTGGAACACCCTTATAATTCCCTAGTATATGGTACTGAGGTACCCAGGGTATTGGGGTTCCAGGAGATCCCTATGGGCTGCAGCATTTCTTGTGCCACCCATAGGGAGATCTGACAATTCTTACACAGGCCTGCCAGTGCAGCCTGAGTGAAATAACGTCCACGTTATTTCACAGCCATTTACCACTGCACTTAAGTAACTTATAAGCCACCTATATGTCTACCCTTTGCCTAGTAAAGGTTGGGTGCTAAGTTACTTAGTGTGTGGGCACCCTGGCACTAGCCAAGGTGCTCCCAAATTGTCCAGGGCAAATTCCCCGGACTTTGTGAGTGCGGGGACACCATTACACGCGTGCACTATACATATGTCACGACATATGTATAGCGTCACAATGGTAACTCCGAACATGGCCATGTAACATGTCTAAGATCATGGAATTGTCACCCCAATGCCATCCTGGCATTGGGGAGACAATTCCATGATCCCCTGAGTCTCTAGCACAGACCCGGGTACTGCCAAACTGCCTTTCCAGGGGTATTACTGCAGCTGCTGCTGCTGCCAACCTCTCAGACAGGTTTCTGCCCTCCTGGGTCCAGCCAGGCTTGGCCCAGGAAGGCAGAACAAAGGACTTCCTCAGAGAGAGGGTGTTACACCCTCTCCCTTTGGAAAAAGGTGTTAATGCTTGGGAGGAGTAGCCTCCCCCAGCCTCTGGAAATGCTTTCATGGGCACAGATGGTGCCCATTTCTGCATAAGCCAGTCTACACCGGTTCAGGGATCCCCCAGCCCTGCTCTGGCGTGAAACTGGACAAAGGAAAGGGGAGTGACCACTCCCCTGACCTGCACCTCCCCTGGGAGGTGCCCAGAGCTCCTCCAGTGTGCTCCAGACCTCTGCCATCTTGGAAACAGAGGTGCTGCTGGCACACTGGACTGCTCTGAGTGGCCAGTGCCAGCAGTTGACGTCAGAGACTCCTTCTGATAGGCTCCTCCAGGTGTTGCTAGCCTATCCTCTCTCCTAGGTAGCCAAACCTCCTTTTCTGGCTATTTAGGGTCTCTGCTTTTGGGAATTCCTTAGATAACGAATGTAAGGGCTCATCAGAGTTCCTCTGCATCTCTCTCTTCACCTTCTGCCAAGGAATCGACTGCTGACCGCGCTGGAAGCCTGCAAAACTGCAACAAAGTAGCAAAGACGACTACTGCGACCTTGTAACGCTGATCCTGTCGCCTTCTTGACTGTTTTCCTGGTGGAGCATGCTGTGGGGGTAGTCTGCCTCCTCTCTGCATTAGAAGCTCCAAAGAAATCTCCCGTGGGTTGACGGAATCTTCCCCCTGCAACCGCAGGCACCAAATAACTGCATCACCGGTCCTCTGGGTCTCCTCTCAGCACAACGAGCGAGGTCCCTTAACTCAGCAACTCTGTCCAAGTGACTCCCACAGTCCAGTGACTCTTCAGTCCAAGTTTGGTGGAGGAAAGTCCTTGCCTCCCCACGCTAGACTGCATTGCTGGGAACCACGTGTTTTGCAGCTACTCCGGCTCCTGTGCACTCTTCCAGGATTTCCTTTGTGCACAGCCCAGCCTGGGTCCCTGGCACTCTAACCTGCATTGCACGACCTCCTGAGTTGTCCTCCGGCTTCGTGGGACTCACTTGTGCAACTTCAGGTGAGCTCCGGTCCACTTTGTAGTGCCTTTTCCGGCACTTCTCCGGGTGCTGCTCGCTTCTGAGTGGGTGGGCTCCTTGTTTTGCTGGACGCCCCCTCTGTCCCCTCACGCAATTGGCGACATCCTGGTCCCTCCTGGGCCACAGCAGCATCCAAAAACCCTAACTGCGAGCTTTGCAGCTAACAAGGCTTGTTTGCGGTCTTTCTGCGGGAAAACACTTCTACGCGACTCTTCACGACGTGGGACAACCATCCTCCAAGGGGAAGTTTCTAGCTCTTGTCGTTCTTGCAGAATCCTCAGCTTCTACCATCTTGTGGCAGCTTCTTTGCACCTACAGCTGCATTTCCTGGGCATCTGCCCACTCCCGACTTGATAGTGACTTTTGGACTTGGTCCCCTTGTTCCACAGGTACTCTCGTCTGGAAATCCATCATTGTTGCATTGCTGGTGTTGGTCTTTCCTGCAGAATTCCCCTATCACGACTTCTATGTCCTTTGGGAAACTTTAGTGCACTTTGCACTCACTTTTCAGGGTCTTGGGGTGGGCTATTTTTATAACCCTCACTGTTTTCTTACAGTCCCAGCGACCCTCTACAAGGTCCCATAGGTTTGGGGTCCATTCGTGGTTCGCATTCCACTTCTAGAGTATATGGTTTGTGTTGCCCCTATCCCTATGTGCCCCCATTGCATTCTACTGTGACTATACATTGTTTGCACTGTTTTCTATTGCTATTACTGCATATTTTGGTATTGTGTACATATATCTTGTGTATATTTGCTAGCCTCATACTGAGGGTACTCACTGAGATACTTTGGCATATTGTCATAAAAATAAAGTACCTTTATTTTTAGTATATCTGTGTATTGTGTTTTCTTATGATACTGTGCAAGTGACACTAGTGGTACTGTAGGAGCTTCACTTGTCTCCTAGTTCAGCCTAAGCTGCTCTGCTAAGCTGCCTTTTCTATCAGCCTAAGCTGCTAGACACCCCTCTACACTAATAAGGGATACCTGGGCCTGGTGCAAGGTGTAAGTACCCCTTGGTACTCAGTACAAGCCAGTCTAGCCTCCTACATTGGTTGGGCAGCGGTGGGATAAGTACTTTGCAACTACTTACCACTTTGTCATATTGTACTTTTCAGAAGAGAAAAATATACAAAACAAGTTCAGTGTATGTACACATAAGCAAAAGGTTTTGCTTTTCTTCTTTCACTTCTTTGCTAAGTGCTGAAAAGTACCTCTAAACTTTCAAAAAGTTGTAAAAGTTTTTTTTCTGTTCTTTAAAAAAGTTCTGAAAACTTTTTTCTCACTTTTTCTGTCCCTTAAACACTTTCTATCATGTCTGGTACAGGCCAAACTCTTGATCTGTCCAACATAGCTTATGACAACCTTAGCTGGAAGGAAGCAAGGAGTCTCTGCATAGATAGAGGTTTAGGGGTAGGGAAGAATCCCTCAAGACAACTGTTAGCTAACATGCTCATTGAACAAGATAAGACCTTAGTTGGCACTGCTGGTGAGAAATTAGCTGATGGTTCCCACTCTGATTCTGGGGCACCCCTAGCAAATGATTTGGGAGGGAATCTTTACAACCTGCCCACTAGCAAGCCACCTAGCATAGCTGGTACTGATGTGAATTCACACCACAGTAATAGTGTTACCTCACATCACAGTAAGAGTGTTCCTTCTCATCATAGTAGGAGTGTTACTTCTGTTAGCCAGGTTGTTAGAGTACCATCTGTTAGGGCCAGGTCTCCTTCTGTTCATTCTCAGCATACTTCTGTTTCTAGGCATGTCCCTCCCACCCACCCAGATGACAGAGTGTTAGAAAGGGAACTCAATAGATTGAGAGTGGAACAATCCAGACTGAAGCTCAAGAAGCAACAGCTGGATTTAGATAGGCAGTCCTTATAGATAGAAATAGAAAGACAGAAATTGGGATTTGAATCCCATGGTGGCAGCAGCAGTATTCCAAATATTCATCCTGCAAAAGAGCATGATTCTAGGAATCTGCACAAGATAGTTCCCCCTTACAAGGAGGGGGATGACATTAACAAGTGGTTTGTTGCACTTGAGAGGGCCTGTGTTATACAGGGGGTCCCTTAAAGGCAGTGGGCTGCTATCCTATGGCTATCTTTCAGTGGAAAGGGTAGGGATAGGCTCCTTACTGTGAAGGAAAGTGATGCCAATAATTTTACAGTTCTTAAGAATGCACTCCTTGATGGTTATGGCTTAACCACTGAACAGTACAGGATCAAGTTCAGAGAAACCAAAAAGGAGTCTTCACAAGACTGGGTAGACTTTGTTGACCATTCAGTGAAGGCCTTGCAGGGGTGGTTACATGGCAGTAAAGTTTCTGACTATGAAAGCCTGTATAACTTAATCCTGAGAGAGCATATTCTTAATAATTGTGTGTCTGATTTTTTACACCAGTACCTGGTAGACTCTGATCTGACCCCTCCCCAAGAATTGGGAAAGAAGGCAGACAAATGGGTCAGAACAAGGGTGAACAGAAAAGTTCATACAGGGGGGTGACAAGGATGGCAAGAAGAAGGATGGTAAGTCTTCTGACAAGGGTGGGGACAAATCTAAAAATGAGTCTTCATCGGGCCCACAAAAACACTCTGGTGGGGGTGGTGTGCCCAAATCCTCTTCAAATCAAAATAAAGAAAAGAAACCATGGTGCTATTTATGTAAAATAAAAGGCCATTGGACAACAGATCCCAGTTGTCCAAATAAAAGCACCAAGCCTCCTACCACTACAACCCCTGCTGCTACACCTAGTGCCCCTAGTAATAGCAGTGGTGGTGGGAGCAAACCTACTAATAGCCAATCCAAGGGAGTAGCTGGGCTCACTTTTGGTAACTTAGTTGGGGTTGGTCTGATTAGGGAGACCACAGAGGCTGTGTTAGTCTCTGAGGGGGGCTATTGATTTAGCCACCTTGGTTGCTTGTCCCCTTAACATGGATAAGTACAAGCAACTACCCCTAATAAATGGTGTTGAGGTTCAGGCCTACAGGGACACAGGTGCCAGTGTTACAATTGTAATAGAGAAACTGGTCCACCCTGAACAACACCTACTTGGTCACCAGTACCAAGTAACCAATGCTCATAACAACACTCTTAGCCACGCCATGGCTGTTGTGAATCTCAACTGGGGGGGGGGGGGTTACTGGTCCAAAGAAAGTTGTGGTTGCCTCAGATTTACCTGTAGACTGTCTACTAGGGAACGATTTAGAGACATCAGCTTGGGCAGAAGTGGAGTTGGAGGCTCATGCAGCAATGCTGGGCATTCCAGGGCATATTTTTGCTTTGACCAGGGCTCAGGCCAAAAAGCAAAAAGGACAGGGTGACTTGGATCCTGGAAGAATGGACCAAGTGCTCCCTAAAGCTAGGGTTAGTAAAGGTAAAACACTACCTACTATCCCTCCCTCTACAGTGGATTCTACTTCTGAGGAAGAAGAATTTCCACCCTGTGCAGAACCTACACCAGAGGAGCTGGAAGCAGACACTGCTGAGCTTTTGGGTGAAGGGGGGCCTGCCAGGGAGGAGCTGAGTGTGGCACAGCATACCTGTCCCACACTAGAGGGTCTAAGGCAGCAAGCTGTCAAACAAGCAAATGGGGATGTCAGTGACTCTCACAGAGTTTACTGGGAGGACAACCTCTTGTACACTGAAGCAAGGGATCCAAAACCTAGAGCTGCCAGGAGATTGGTGATTCTTCAGGAGTACAGAAAGTTCCTCCTAACTCTAGCCCACGACATTCCCTTAGCTGGACATTTGGGACAAATGAAAACTTGGGACAGGCTTGTCCCCTTGGTTCATTGGCCTAGAATGTCAGAGGACACAAAGGAATTTTGTAAGTCCTATGAAACCTGTCAAGCCAGTGGCAAGACAGGTGGCACTCCAAAGGCAACCCTTATTCCACTGCCTGTGGTTGGGGTTCCCTTTGAAAGGGTAGGGGTTGACATAGTTGGCCCCCTTGACCCTCCTACTGCTTCAGGCAATAGGTTTATCTTGGTGGTAGTGGACCATGCCACCAGATATCCTGAAGCAATTCCTCTAAGGACCACTACAGCTCCTGCAGTGGCAAAGGCCCTCCTGGGAATCTTTTCCAGGGTGGGCTTCCCAAAAGAGGTGGTATCAGACAGGGGAAGCAATTTCATGTCTGCTTACTTAAAGGCCATGTGGAAGGAATGTGGTGTTACATACAAGTTCACCACATCCTATCATCCACAAACAAATGGACTGGTGGAGAGATTTAACAAAACTCTCAAAGATATGATAATGGGACTCCCTGAAAAACTCCGCAGGAGATGGGATATCCTGTTACCTTGTCTCCTTTTTGCTTACAGGGAGGTACCCCAAATGGAAGTGGGCTTCAGCCCCTTTGAACTCCTATTTGAACACCCTGTGAGAGGCCCTCTAACACTTGGTAAGGAGGGTTGGGAACAACCTTTAAAAGCTCCAAAGCAAGACATAGTGGACTATGTACTTGGCCTAAGATCTAGGATGGCTGAGTACATGAAAAAGGCCAGTAAAAACCTTCAGGCCAGCCAAGAGCTCCAAAAGCAATGGCATGACCAGAAGGCTGTTTTGGTTCAGTACCAACCAGGGCAGAAAGTGTGGGTCTTGGAGCCTGTGGCCCCAAGAGCACTCCAAGACAAATGGAGTGGACCCCACATAATTGTTGAAAAGAAGGGTGAAGTCACCTACTTAGTTGACTTAGGCACTGCCAGGAGTCCCCTTAGGGTGCTCCATGTCAATCGCCTGAAACCCTACTATGACAGGGCTGATCTCACCCTGCTCATGGCAACAGATGAGGGACAGGAAGAAGAGAGTGACCCTCTCCCTGATCTCTTCTCTTCCACAGAACAAGATGCTCTAGTGGAAGGTGTAGTACTGGCAGATTGTCTTACTGCTGAGCAGAAAGACCACTGCATAAATCTCCTGGGTCAGTTTTCTGAACTCTTCTCTACTGTGCCAGGCACCACTTCTTGGTGTGAGCACACTATAGATACTGGAGACAGCTTGCCTGTCAAAAGTAAGATCTATAGGCAGCCTGACCATGTCAGAGACTGCATAAAGCAAGAGGTACAGAAAATGCTTGAACTGGGAGTGGTTGAGCACTCTGAAAGTCCATGGGCCTCTCCTGTAGTACTTCTACCAAAACCTCATTCCAAAGATGATAAAAGGGAAATTAGATTTTGTGTGGATTACAGAGGTCTCAACCAGGTAACCAAAACTGATGCTCACCCTATACCCAGGGCAGATGAGCTAATAGATACACTGGCATCTGCCAAGTATCTAAGCACTTTTGATTTGACTGCAGATCAAATTATCAGAAGATGCAAAAGCAAAAACTGCATTTTCAACCATTGGAGGCCATTACCAATTCACAGTAATGCCTTTTGGTTTGCAAAATGCACCTGCCACTTTTCAAAGAATGGTGAACACAGTCCTGCAAGGGCTGGAAGCTTTTAGTGCAGCATATCTAGATGATATAGCTGTCTTTAGCTCCAGCTGGGATGATCACCTGGTCCACCTATGGAAAGTTTTGGAGGCCCTGCAAAAGGCAGGCCTCACTATCAAGGCTTCAAAGTGCCAGATAGGGCAGGGGAAGGTGGTTTATCTGGGACACCTGGTAGGTGGAGAACAGATTGCACCACTGTAGGAGGCTGGACTGGCTTGTAGTGAGTACCAAGGGGTACTTGAACCTTGCACCAAGCCCAGTTATCCCTTATTAGTGTATAGGGTGTCTAGCAGCTTAGGCTGATAGATAATGGTAGCTTAGCAGAGCAGCTTAGGCTGAACTAGGAGACGTGTGAAGCTTCTACAGTACCACTGAGTGTCATATGCACAATATCATAAGAAAACACAATACACAGTTATACTAAAAATAAAGGTACTTTATTTTTATGACAATATGCCAAAGTATCTTAGAGTGTACCCTCAGTGAGAGGATAGGAAATATACACAAGATATATATACACAATAGCAAAAATATGCAGTATAGTCTTAGAAAACAGTGCAAACAAGGTATAGTTACAATAGGATGCAATGGGGAAACATAGGGATAGGGGCAACACAAACCATATACTCCAAAAGTGGAATGCGAACCACGAATGGACCCCAAACCTATGTGACCTTGTAGAGGGTCGCTGGGACTATTAGAAAATAGTGAGAGTTAGAAAAATAACCCTCCCCAAGACCCTGAAAAGTGAGTGCAAAGTGCACTAAAGTTCCCCTAAGGACAAAGAAGTCGTGTTAGAGGAATAATGCAGGAAAGACACAAACCAACAATGCAACAACTGTGGATTTCCAATCTAGGGTACCTGTGGAACAAGGGGACCAAGTCCAAAAGTCACAAGCAAGTCGGAGATGGGCAAATGCCCAGGAAATGCCAGCACCGGGTGTAAAGAAGCTTCTACTGGACAGAAGAAGCTGAGGTTTCTGCAGGAACGAAAAGGGCTAGAGACTTCCCCTTTGGTGGACGGAACCCACTCGCAGTGGACAGTTGTGCACAAGTATTTTCCCGCCAAAAGAACGCCAACAAGCCTTGCTAGCTGCAAATCGTGCGGTTAGCCTTTTTGGATGCTGCTGTAGCCCAGGAGGGACCAGGAGGTCGCAAATTGGACCAGGAGAGAGAGGGGACGTCGAGCAAAACAAGGAGCCCTCTCAACAGCAGGTATCACCCGGAGAAGTGCCAGAAACAGGCACTACGAGGATGCGTGAAATGGTGCTCACCTGAAGTCGCACAAAGGAGTCCCACGGCGCCGGAGACCAACTTAGAAAGTCGTACAATGCAGGTTAGAGTGCCGTGGACCCAGGCTTGGCTGTGCACAAAGGATTTCCGCCGGAAGTGCACAGGGGCCGGAGTAGCTGCAAAAGTCGCGATTCCCAGCAATGCAGCCCAGCGAGGTGAGGCAAGGACTTACCTCCACCAAACATGGACTGAAGAGTCACTGGACTGTGGGGGTCACTTGGACAGAGTCGCTGGATTCGAGGGACCTCGCTCATCGTGCTGAGAGGAGACCCAAGGGACCGGTAATGCAGGTTTTTGGTGCCTGCGGTTGCAGGGGGAAGATTCCGTCGACCCACGGGAGATTTCTTCGGAGCTTCTGGTGCAGAGAGGAGGCAGACTACCCCCACAGCATGCACAAGCAGGAAAACAGTCGAGAAGGCGGCAGGATCAGCGTTACAGAGTTGCAGTAGTCGTCTTTGCTACTATGTTGCAGGTTTGCAGGCTTTCAGAGCGGTCAGCAGTCGAGTCCTTGGCAGAAGGTGAAGAGAGAGATGCAGAGGAACTCGGATGAGCTCTTGCATTCGTTATCTAAAGTTTCCCCAGAGACAGAGACCCTAAATAGCCAGAAAAGAGGGTTTGGCTACCTAGGAGAGAGGATAGGCTAGCAACACCTGAAGGAGCCTATCACAAGGAGTCTCTGACGTCACCTGGTGGCACTGGCCACTCAGAGCAGTCCAGTGTGCCAGCAGCACCTCTGTTTCCAAGATGGCAGAGGTCTGGAGCACACTGGAGGGGCTCTGGACACCTCCCAGGGGAGGTGCAGGTCAGGGGAGTGGTCACTCCCCTTTCCTTTGTCCAGTTTCGCGCCAGAGCAGGGGCTAAGGGGTCCCTGAACCGGTGTAGACTGGGTTATGCAGAATTGGGCACATCTGTGCCCAAGAAAGCATTTCCAGAGGCTGGGGGTGGCTACTCCTCCCCTGCCTTCACACCATTTTCCAAAGGGAGAGGGTGTAACACCCTCTCTCAGAGGAAGTCCTTTGTTCTGCCATCCTGGGCCAGGCCTGGCTGGACCCCAGGAGGGCAGATGCCTGTCTGAGGGGTTGGCAGCAGCAGCAGCTGCAGTGAAACCCCAGGAAGGGCAGTTTGGCAGGACCAGGGTCTGTGCTACAGACCACTGGGATCATGGGATTGTGACAACTATGCCAGGATGGCATAGAGGGGGCAATTCCATGATCATAGACATGTTACATGGCCATATTCGGAGTTACCATTGTGAAGCTACATATAGGTAGTGACCTATATGTAGTGCACGCGTGTAATGGTGTCCCCGCACTCACAAAGTTCAGGGAATTGGCTCTGAACAATGTGGGGGCACCTTGGCTAGTGCCAGGGTGCCCTCACACTAAGTAACTTTGCACCTAACCTTTACCAGGTAAAGGTTAGACATATAGGTGACTTATAAGTTACTTAAGTGCAGTGTAAAATGGCTGTGAAATAACGTGGACGTTATTTCACTCAGGCTGCAGTGGCAGGCCTGTGTAAGAATTGTCAGAGCTCCCTATGGGTGGCAAAAGAAATGCTGCAGCCCATAGGGATCTCCTGGAACCCCAATACCCTGGGTACCTCAGTACCATATACTAGGGAATTATAAGGGTGTTCCAGTAAGCCAATGTAAATTGGTAAAAATGGTCACTAGCCTGTTAGTGACAATTTGGAAAGAAATGAGAGAGCATAACCACTGAGGTTCTGATTAGCAGAGCCTCAGTGACACAGTTAGTCACTACACAGGTAACACATTCAGGCACACTTATGAGCACTGGGGCCCTGGGTTACCAGGGTCCCAGTGACACATACAACTAAAACAACATATATACAGTGAAAAATGGGGGTAACATGCCAGGCAAGATGGTACTTTCCTACACAACCCCCCCCCCAAACGAAGGACAGTAAGACTAGCCATGACCTGATGAGTCTTCATTGTGTAAGTGGAAATATCTGGAGAGTCCATCTGCATTGGAGTGGCTACTCCCAGGTCTATGTTCCACTGTATAGTCCATTCCCTGTAGGGATATGGACCACCTCAACAATTTAGGATTTTCACCTTTCATTTGTTTTAGCCAAAGTAGAGGTTTGTGGTCTGTCTGAACAATGAAGTGAGTGCCAAACAGGTATGGCCTCAACTTCTTCAGTGCCCAGACCACAGCAAAGGCCTCCCTCTCAATGGCAGACCAACGCTTTTCTCTAGGGGTCAACCTCCTACTAATAAAAGCAACAGGTTGATCCTGGCCCTCAGAATTAAGTTGTGATAGGACTGCCCCTACTCCTAATTCAGATGAATCAGTTTGGACATAGAATTTTTTAGAGTAACAAGGGCTTTTCAGGACAGGTGCAGAGCACATGGCCTGCTTCAGCTCCTCAAAAGCTTTCTGACAGTTTGCTGTCCATAATACCTTTTTAGGCATTTTCTTGGATGTGAGGTCATTAAGAGGGGCTGCAATGGAGCCATAGTTCTTAATGAACCTCCTGTAATACCCAGTGAGGCCTAGGAAGGCTCTCACCTGAGTTTGTGTAGTAGGGGGAACCCAATCAATAATTGTTGGGATTTTCCCCTGTAGTGGTGCAATCTGTTCCCCACCAACAAGGTGTCCCAGATAAACCACCTTACCCTGCCCTATCTGGCACTTTGAAGCCTTGATAGTGAGGCCTGCCTTTTGCAGGGCCTCCAAAACTTTCCATAGGTGGACCAGGTGATCATCCCAGCTGGAGCTAAAGACAGCTATATCTTTCAAATATGCTGCACTGAAAGCTTCCAGCCCTTGCAGGACTGTGTTCACCAACCTCTGAAAAGTGGCAGGTGCATTTTCAAACCAAAAGGCATTACAGTAAACTGGTAATGTCCTCCAATGGTTGAAAATGCAGTCTTAGGTTTAGCATCTTCTGACAATTTGATATGCCAATACCCTGCAGTCAAGTCAAAAGTGCTTAGATACTTGGCAGATGCCAGTGTATCTATGAGCTCATCTGCCCTGGGTATAGGGTGAGCATCAGTTTTGGTTACCAAGTTGAGACCTCTATAGTCTACACAAAACCGCATTTCCTTCTTTCCATCTTTGGAATGGGGTTTTGGTACCAGTACCACAGGAGAAGCCCATGGACTGTCAGAGTGCTCAACCACTCCTAGTTCTAACATTTTCTGGACCTCTTACTTTATGCAGTCCCTGACATGGTCAGGCTGCCTATAGATCTTACTTTTGACAGGCAAGCTGTCTCCAGTATCTATAGTGTGCTCACACCAAGAAGTGGTACCTGGCACAGTAGAGAAGAGTTCAGAGAATTGATCTAGGAGATTTATGCAATTGTCTTTTTGCTCAGCAGTAAGACAATCAGCCAAAACTACACCTTCCACCAGAGCATCTTGTTCTGTGGAAGAGAAGAGATCAGGTAGAGGATCACTGTCTTCTTCCTGTCCCTCATCAGTTGCCATGAGCAGGGTGAGATCAGCCCTGCCATAGTAGGGTTTCAGGCGGTTGACATGGAGCACCCTAAGGGGACTCCTGGCAGTGCCTAAGTCAACTAAATAGGTGACTTCTCCCTTCTTTTCAACAATTGTGTGGGGTCCACTCCATTTATCTTGGAGTGCTCTTGGGGCCACAGGCTCCAAGACCCACACTTTCTGCCCTGGTTGGTACTGAACCAAAACAGCCTTCTGATCATGCCATTGCTTCTGGAGCTCTTGGCTGGCCTGGAGGTTTTTACTGGCCTTTTTCATGTACTCAGCCATCCTTGATCTGAGGCCAAGTACATAGTCCACTATGTCTTGCTTTGGAGCTTTTAAAGGTTGTTCCCAACCCTCCTTAACAAGTGTGAGTGGACCCCTAACAGGGTGTCCGAAGAGGAGTTCAAAGGGGCTGAAGCCCACTCCTTTCTGGGGTACCTCCCTGTAGGCAAAAAGGAGGCATTGTAAAAGGATATCCCATCTCCTGCGGAGTTTCAGGGAGTCCCATAATCATGCCTTTGAGAGTTTTGTTAAATCTCTCCACCAGTCCATTTGTTAGTGGATGATAGGGTGTAGTGAACTTGTATGTCACACCACACTCCTTCCACATGGCCTTTAAGTAAGCAGACATGAAATTGCTTCCCCTGTCTGATGCCACCTCTTTTGGGAAGCCCACCCTGGAAAAGATTCCTAGGGGGGCCTTTGCCACTGCAGGAGCTGTAGTGGTCCTTAGAGGAATTGCTTCAGCATATCTGGTGGCATGGTCCACTACCACCAAGATAAACCTATTGCCTGAAGCAGTAGGAGGGTCAAGGGGGCCAACTATGTCAACCCCTACCCTTTCAAAGGGAACCCATAACCACAGGCAGTGGAATAAGGGGTGCCTTTGGAGTGCCACCTGTCTTGCCACTGGCTTGACAGGTTTCACAGGACTTACAAAATTCCTTTGTGTCCTCTGACATTCTAGGCCAATGAAACAAGGGAACAAGCCTGTCCCAAGTTTTCATTTGCCCCAAATGTCCAGCTAAGGGAATGTCGTGGGATAGAGTTAGGAGGAACTTTCTGTACTCCTGAAGAATCACCAATCTCCTGGCAGCTCCAGGTTTTGGATCCCTTGCTTCAGTGTACAAGAGGTTGTCCTCCCAGTAAACTCTGTGAGAGTCACTGACATCCCCATTTGCTTGTTTGACAGCTTGCTGCCTTAGACCCTCTAGTGTGGGACAGGTCTGCTGTGCCACACTCAGCTCCTCCCTGGCAGGCCCCCCTTCACCCAAAAGCTCAGCAATGTCTGCTTCCAGCTCCTCTGGTGTAGGTTCTGCACAGGGTGGAAATTCTTCTTCCTCAGAAGTAGAATCCACTGTAGAGGGAGGGATAGTAGGTAGTGATTTACGTTTACTAACCCTAGCTTTAGGGAGCACTTGGTCCATTCTTCCAGGATCCAAGTCACCCTGTACTTTTTGCTTTTTGGCCTGAGCCCTGGTCAAAGCAAAAATATGCCCTGGAATGCCCAGCATTGCTGCATGAGCCTCCAAATCCACTTCTGCCCAAGCTGATGTCTCTAAATCATTTCCTAATAGACAGTCTACAGGTAAATCTGAGGCAACCAGAACTTTCTTTGGGCCAGTAACCCCCCCCCAGTTGAGATTCACAACAGCCATGGGGTGGCTAAGGGTGTTGTTATGAGCATCAGTTACTTGGTACTGGTGACCAAGTAGGTGTTGTTCAGGGTGGACCAGTTTCTCTATTACCATTGTAACACTGGCACCAGTGTCCCTGTAGGCCTGAACCTCAACACCATTTATTAGAGGTAGTTGCTTGTACTTATCCATGTCAAGGGGACAAGCAACCAAGGTGGCTAAATCAATAGCCCCCTCAGAGACTAACACAGCCTCTGTGGTCTCCCTAATCAGACCAACCCCAACTAAGTTACCAAAAGTGAGCCCAGCTACTCCCTTGGATTGGCTATTAGTAGGTTTGCTCCCACCACCACTGCTATTAGTAGGGACACTAGGTGTAGCAGTAGGGGTTGTAGTGGAAGGAGGCTTGGTGCTTTTCTTTGGACAACTGGGATCTGTTGTCCAATGGCCTTTTATTTTACATAAATAGCACCATGGTTTCTTTTCTTTATTTTGATTAGAAGAGGATTTGGGCCCACCACCCCCACCAGAGTGTTTTTGTGGGCCTGATGAAGACTCATTTTTAGATTTGTCCCCACCCTTGTCAGAAGACTTACCATCCTTTTTCTTATTGCCATCTTTGTCACCCCCTGTATTAACTTTTCTGTTCACCCTTGTTCTGACCCATTTGTCTGCCTTCTTTCCCAATTCTTGGGGAGAGGTCAGATCAGAGTCCACCAAGTACTGGTGTAACAAATCAGACACACAATTATTAAGAATATGCTCTCTCAGGATTAAGTTATACAGGCTTTCATAATCAGTAACTTTACTGCCATGTAACCACCCCTCCAAGGCCTTCACTGAATGGTCAACAAAGTCTACCAAGTCTTGTGAAGACTCCTTTTTGGTTTCTCTGAACTTCATCCTGTACTGTTCAGTGGTTAAGCCATAACCATCTAGGAGTGCATTCTTAAGAACTGTAAAATTATTGGCATCACTTTCTTTTACAGTAAGGAGCCTATCCCTACCCTTTCCACTAAATGATAGCCATAGCATAGCAGCCAACTGCCTTTGAGGGACATCCTGTACAACACAGGCCCTCTCAAGTGCAGCAAACCACTTGTTAATGTCATCCCCCTCCTTATAAGGGGGAACTATCTTATGCAGATTCCTAGAATCATGCTCTCTTGCAGGATGACTATGGGGAATACTGCTGCTGCCACCATGGGTTTCTAACCCAATTTTCTGTCTTTCTCTTTCTATCTCTAAGGACTGCCTATCTAAATCCAGCTGTTGCTTCTTGAGCTTCAGCCTGGATTCCTCCACTCTCAATCTATTGAGCTCCCTTTCTAACACTCTGTCATCAGGGTGGGTGGGAGGGACATGCCTAGAAACAGAAGTATGGTGAGAATGAACAGAAGGAGACCTGTCCCTAACAGATGGCACCCTAACAGCTTGACTAACAGAAACAGCACTTCTACTATGATGAGAAGGAATACTCTTACTGTGATGTGAGACCACACTATCTGTATGATGTGACTCTACATCAGTACCAGTTATGCTAGGTTGTCTGCTAATGGGCAGGATAGGAAGTTTCCCTTCTAAATCTTTTGCGAGGGGTGCCCCAGGATCAGATTGGGAACCATCAGCTAACTTTTCAACAGAAGTGCCACCTCTGGCCTTATCCTGTTCAACAAGCATGTTAACCAACAGTTCTCTAGGGGGATTCTTCCCTACACTTAAACCTCTTTCTATGCAGAGACTCCTTGCTCCTTTCCAGCTAAGGTGATCATAAGCAAGTTTGGACAGATCAACAGTTTGGCCTGTGCCAGACATTTTAGAAAGTGTTTAAGTGATAGAAAAAGTGAGAAAAAAGTTTTTCAGAACTTTGGGAAAAACAGAAAAAAACTTTTTAAACTTTTTAAGAACTTTTTAGAAAGTTTAGAAGTACGTTTCAGCACTTTAGTAAAGAAGTGAAAGGTGAAAAGCAAAACCTTTTGGTTAGGTGTACATACACTGAACTTATTTTCGATATTTTTCTCTTATGAAAAGTACAATGACAAAAGTGGTAAGTAGTTGCAAAGTACTTATCCCACTGCTGCACAACCAATGTAGGAGGCTGGATTGGCTTGTAGTGAGTACCAAGGGGTACTTACACCTTGCACCAGTCCCAGGTATCCCTTATTAGTGTATAGGGTGTCTAGCAGCTTAGGCTGATAGATAATGGTAGCTTAGCAGAGCAGCTTAGGCTGAACTAGGAGACGAGTGAAGATCCTACAGTACCACTAGTGTCACTTGCACAATATCATAAGAAAACACAATACACAGATATACTAAAAATAAAGGTACTTTATTTTTATGACAATATGCCAAAAGTATCTCAGTGAGTACCCTCAGTATGAGGATAGCAAATATACACAAGATATATGTACACAATACCAAAAATATGCAGTATAGTAATAGAAAACAGTGCAAACAATGTATAGTTACAATAGGATGCAATGGGGACACATAGGGATAGGGGCAACACAAACCATATACTCCAAAAGTGGAATGCGAACCACGAATGGACCCCAAACCTATGTGACCTTGTAGAGGGTCGCTGGGACTGTAAGAAAACAGTGAGGGTTAGAAAAATAGCCCACCCCAAGACCGTGAAAAGTGAGTGCAAAGTATACTAAAGTTCCCCAAAGAGCACAGAAGTCGTGATAGGGGAATTCTGCAGGAAAGACACAAACCAGCAATGCAACAACAATGGATTTCCAGTCGAGGGTACCTGTGGAACAAGGGGACCAAGTCCAAAAGTCACGATCAAGTCGAGAATGGGCAGATGCCCAGGAAATGCCAGCTGTGGGTGCAAAGAAGCTGCTACTTGGCAGTAGAAGCTGAGGATTCTGCAGGAACGATAAGGGCTAGAAACTTCCCCTTTGGAGGATGGATGTCCCACGTTTTGAAGAGTCGTGCAGAAGTGTTCTCCCGCCGAAAAACCGCAAACAAGCCTTGCTAGCTGAAAATCGTGTGGTTAGCGTTTTTGGATGCTGCTGTGGCCCAGGAATGGACCAGGATGTCACCAATTGCGTGAGGGGACAGAGGGGACAGAGGGGGCGTCCAGCAAGACAAGGAGCCCTCTCAAAAGCAAGCAACACCCAGAGAAGTGCCGGAACAGGCACTACAAAGTGGAGTGAAACGGTGCTCACCCGAAGTTGCACAAGAGAGTCCCACGCCGCCGGAGGACAACTCAGGAAGTCGTGCAATGCAGGTTAGAGTGCCGGGGACCCAGGCTTGGCTGTGCACAAAGGAAATCCTGGAAAAGTGCACAGAAGCCGGAGTAGCTGCAAAAGACGCGGTTCCCAGCAATGCAGTCTGGCGTGGGGAGGCAAGGACTTACCTCCACCAAACTTGGACTGAAGAGTCACTGGACTGTGGGAGTCACTTGGACAGAGTTGCTGGATTCAAGGGACCTCGCCCGTCGTGCTGAGAGGAGACCCAGGGGACCGGTGATGCAGTTTTTTGGTGCCTGCGGTAGCAGGGGACGATTCCGTCGACCCACGGGAGATTTCTTCGGAGCTTCTAGTGCAGAGAGGAGGCAGACTACCCCCACAGCATGCACCACCAGGAAAACAGTCGAGAAGGTGGCAGGATCAGCGTTACAGAGTTGCAGTAGTCGTCTTCGCTACTTGTTGTTATTTTGCAGGCTTCCAGCGCGGTCAGCAGTCGATTCCTTGGCAGAAGGTGAAGAGAGAGATGCAGAGGAACTCTGATGAGCTCTTGCATTCGTTATCTAAGGAATTCCCCAAAGCAGAGACTCTAAATAGCCAGAAAAGAGGGTTTGGCTACTTAGGAGAGAGGATGGGCTACCAACACCTGAAGGAGCCTATCAGAAGGAGTCTCTGATGTCACCTGCTGGCCCTGGCCACTCAGAGCAGTCCAGTGTGCCAGCAGCACCTCTGTTTCCAAGATGGCAGAGGTCTGGAGCACACTGGAGGAGCTCTGGGCACCTCCCAGGGGAGGTGCAGGTCAGGGGAGTGGTCACTCCCCTTTCCTTTGTCCAGTTTCGCACCAGAGCAGGGCTGAGGGGTCCCTGAACCGGTGTAGACTGGCTTATGCAGAAATGGGCACCATCTGTGCCCATGAAAGCATTTCCAGAGGCTGGGGGAGGTTACTCCTCCCCTGCCTTCACACCTTTTTCCAAAGGGAGAGGGTGTAACACCCTCTCTCTGAGGAAGTCCTTTGTTCTGCCTTCCTGGGCCAAGCCTGGCTGGACCCCAGGAGGGCAGAAACCTGTCTGAGGGGTTGGCAGCAGCAGCAGCTGCAGTGAATCCCCTGAAAAGGCAGTTTGGCAGTACCCGGGTCTGTGCTACAGACCCGTGGGATCATGGGATTGTGCCAACAATGCCAGGATGGCATAGAGGGGGCAATTGCATGATCTTAGACATGTTCCATGGCCATATTCGGAGTTACCATTGTGAAGCTACACATAGGTAGTGACCTATGTGTAGTGCACGCGTGTAATGGTGTCCCCGCACTCACAAAGTCCGGGGAATTTGCCCTGAACGATGTGGGAGCACCTTGGCTAGTGCCAGGGTGCCCACACACTAAGTAACTTAGCACCCAACCTTTAGTAAGTAAAGGTTAGACATATAGGTGACTTATAAGTTACTTAAGTGCAGTGAAAATGTCTGTGAAATAATGTGTGCATTATTTCACTCAGGCTGCAGTGGCAGGCCTGTGTAAGAATTGTCAGAGCTCCCTATGGGTGGCAAAAGAAATGCTGCAGCCCATAGGGATCTCCTGGAACCCCAATACCCTGGGTACCTCAGTACCATATACTAGGGAATTATAAGGGTGTTCCAGTATGCCAATGTAAATTGGTGAAAATGGTCACTAGCCTGTTAGTGACAATTTGGAAAGAAATGAGAGAGCATAACCACTGAGGTTCTGGATAGCAGAGCCTCAGTGAGACAGTTAGTCATAACACAGGTAACACATTCAGGGCACATTTATGAGCATTGGGGCCCTGGCTGGCAGGGTCCCAGTGACACATACAACTAAAACAACATATATACAGTGAAATATGGGGGTAACATGCCAGGCAAGATGGTACTTTCCTACAATCAGGTCCGCTGTGCGTCGGCTTCCAGAGAGGCATTTAAAGGTCAGGGGTTCCTGAAAGGAAACAGCTAGACCGCTAACCCAGTAAAAATGGCGGCTCTAGCTGAAACCACCAAGACCCACCAAGAGGAGAAATGGCCACCCAGAGGTGGGGAAGTCCTGAAGGAGAAACCCTCTCTCGACAGTATGGAGAGACAGAGCTACCGTCTGTAGGAAAGTGCCATCTTGCCTGGCATGTTACCCCCATATTTCACTGTATATATGTTGTTTTAGTTGTATGTGTCACTGGGACCCTGCCAGCCAGGGCCCCAGTGCTCATAAGTGTTCCCTGTATGTGTTACCTGTGTTATGACTAACTGTCTCACTGAAGCTCTGCTATCCAGAACCTCAGTGGTTACGCTCTCTCATTTCTTTCCAAATTGTCACTAACAGGCTAGTGACCAATTTCACCAATTTACACTGGCATACTGGAACACCCTTATAATTCCCTAGTATATGGTACTGAGGTACCCAGGGTATTGGGGTTCCAGGAGATCCCTATGGGCTGCAGCATTTCTTGTGCCACCCATAGGGAGATCTGACAATTCTTACACAGGCCTGCCAGTGCAGCCTGGGTGAAATAACGTCCACGTTATTTCACAGCCATTTACCACTGCACTTAAGTAACTTATGAGTCACCTATATGTCTAACCTTTACCTGGTAAAGGTTGGGTGCTAAGTTACTTAGTGTGTGGGCACCCTGGCACTAGCCAAGGTGCTCCCACATTGTTCAGGGCAAATTCCCTGGACTTTGTGAGTGCGGGGACACCATTACACGCGTGCACTATACATATGTCACGACATATGTATAGCGTCACAATGGTAACTCCGAACATGGCCGTGTAACATGTCTAAGATTATGGAATTGTCACCCCAATGCCATCCTGGCATTGGGGAGACAATTCCATGTTCCCCCGAGTCTCTAGCACAGACCCGAGTACTGCCAAACTGCCTTTTCCGGGGTTTCACTGCAGCTGCTGCCAACCCCTCAGACAGGTTTCTGCCCTCCTGGGGTCCAGCCAGGCTTGGCCCAGGAAGGCAGAACAAAGGACTTCCTCAGAGAGAGGGTGTTACACCCTCTCCCTTTGAAAAAAGGTGTTAGGGCTTGGGAGGAGTAGCCTCCCCCAGCCTCTGGAAATGCTTTCATGGGCACAGATGGCGCCCATTTCTGCATAAGCCAGTCTACACCGGTTCAGGGATCCCCCAGCCCTGCTCTGGCGCGAAACTGGACAAAGGAAAGGGGAGTGACCACTCCCCTGACCTGCACCTCCCCTGGGAGGTGCCCAGAGCTCCTCCAGTGTGCTCCAGACCACTGCCATCTTGGAAACAGAGGTGCTGCTGGCACACTGGACTGCTCTGAGTGGCCAGTGCCAGCAAGTGACGTCAGAGACTCCTTCTGATAGGCTCCTCCAGGTGTTGATAGCCTATCCTCTCTCCTGGGTAGCCAAACCTCCTTTTCTGGCTATTTAGGGTCTCTGCTTTTGGGAATTCCTTAGAGAACGAATGCAAGAGCTCATCAGAGTTCCTCTGCATCTTCCTCTCTTCACCTTCTGCCAAGGAATCGACTGCTAACCGCGCTGGAAGCCTGCAAAACTGCAACAAAGTAGCAAAGACGACTACTGCGACCTTGTAACGCTGATCCTGCCGCCTTCTCAACTGTTTTCCTGGTGGTGCATGCTGTGGGGGTAGTCTGCCCCCTCTCTGCACTAGAAGCTCCGAAGAAATCTCCCGTGGGTCGACGGAATCTTCCCCCTGCAACCGCAGGCACTAAAGAACTGCATCACCGGTCCTCTGGGTCTCCTCTCAGCACGACGAGCGAGGTCCCTTGAACTCAGCAACTCTGTCCAAGTGACTCCCACAGTCCAGTGACTCTTCAGTCCAAGTTTGGTGGAGGTAAGTCCTTGCCTCCCCACGCTAGACTGCATTGCTGGGATCCGCGTGTTTTGCAGCTACTCCGGCTCCTGTGCACTCTTCCAGGATTTCCTTTGTGCACAGCCAAGCCTGGTTCCCCGGCACTCTAACTTGCAGTGCACGACCTCCTGAGTTGTCCTCTGGCGTCGTGGGACCTTCCTTTGTGACTTCAGGTGAGCTCCAGTTCACTCCACTTTGTAGTGCCTGTTCCGGCACTTCTGCGGGTGCTGCTTGCTTCTGAGTGGGCTCCTTGTTTTGCTGGACGCCCCCTCTGTCTCCTCACACAATTGGCGACATCCTGGGCCACAGCAGCATCCAAAAACCCTAACCGCAACCCTTGCAGCTAGCAAGGCTTGTTTGCAGTCTTTCTGCACGGAAACACGTCTGCTCGACTCTTCACAACGTGGGACATCCATCCTCCAAAGGGGAAGTTTCTTGCCCTTGTCGTTCTTGCAGAATCCACAGCTTCTACCATCCGGTGGCAGCGTCTTTGCACCCACAGCTGGCATTTCCTGGGCATCTGCCCACTCCCGACTTGATCGTGACTTTTGGACTTGGTCCCCTTTTTCCACAGGTATTCTCATCAGGAAATCCATCATTGTTGCATTGCTGGTGTTGGTCTTCCTTGCAGAATTCCCCTATCACTACTTCTGTGCTCTTTGGGGAACTTAGGTGCACTTTGCACCCACTTTTCAGGGTCTTGGGGTGGGCTATTTTTCTAACCCTCACTGTTTTCTTACATTCCCAGCGACCCTCTACAAGGTCACATAGGTTTGGGGTCCATTCGTGGTTCGCATTCCACTTCTAGAGTATATGGTTTGTGTTGCCCCTATCCCTAAGTGCCCCCATTGCATTCTATTGTGACTATGCATTGTTTGCACTGTTTTCTATTGCTATTACTGCATAGTTTGGTATTGTGTACATGTATCTTGTGTATATTTGCTATCCTCATACTGAGGGTACTCACTGAGATACTTTGGCATATTGTCATAAAAATAAAGTACCTTTATTTTTAGTATATCTGTGTATTATGTTTTCTTATGATATTGTGCATATGACACTAGTGGTACTGTAGGAGCTTTACTCGTCTCCTAGTTCAGCCTAAGCTGCTCTGCTAAGCTACATTTTCTATCAGCCTAAGCTGCTAGACACCCCTCTACCCTAATAAGGGATACCTGGGCCTGGTGCAAAGTGTAAGTACCCCTTGGTACCCACTACAAGCCAGTCCAGCCTCCTACACCATCTCCACTGAACACGGGCGCCGGAGTCCTAAATGTTTCTAGTTTAAAAAAAGTGCAAATTGCAAAGAGTTAAAAGGTTTCCAACGAACACAATCGTAGTAATAAAACAATTTAAGAGAATATGGGTAACGCAGCGTTTACCAGTTGATCAGGTCCGCTGCGCGTCTGCTTCTCGAGGGGCATTTAAAGGTCTGGGGGGCCTGGAAGGAATCATCTAGACCGCTAACCCAGTAAAAATGTCTCTGGCTAGAACCACCAAGACCCACCAAGAGGAGAAATGGCTGCCCAGAGAGGTGGAAGTGCTGAAGGAGAAACCCTCTCCCAACAGTATGGAGAGACAGACACCTTCCCTAAGGATTACCGGCTCCACTGTACACACGCGTCGGAGTCCTAAATGTTTCTAGTTCAAAAATAGTACAAATTGCAAAGAGTTAAATGGTTTTAAAAGAACACAATCTTAGTCATAAAACAATTTAAGAGAATACGGGCAACACAGTGTTTACCAGTTGATCGGGTCCGGTATAAATATTGGAGCCTCAGATCCAGCTCTTCAATACATACCATGGACTGTGGATATTTCAGAAGGTTTCCCTGCTACTGTGCTGCTTGAGGCCTGCCCTGTTTGCTGAGAAGAAAGACTGTATTTACTCCCTTCATCCCAGGCTGAGTGTTTCAAAGGGTCAGCTCACTGATCTCCTATTCTGAGCTACAAGGACATAACAAGCTCCAGAAGCCTCCTTGCAACTGCCCAGCTGACCTGCAGCACTCGACTTACATGGACCTGCAATTGGTCCTCTCTGGGCCCTGCCGAGCTGTGATGGAGTGAGTTATTGATCCCCAAGAATCACTTCCCCATGTTGTGACCCCTTGGCTGGCATCAATTGAGCTTTTCCTGAAGTTTAGAGCTCTTCACAACGGCAAATAAGCCCACTTCTGCAAGATCTTGCTACCTGCGCTAACCGCCAACATGATTCTCTGGTGAAACAGACTCTTCATGCAACAGATACCACCGAAAACAACCTGCAACCCAATATTTGCATTCTGCATTTCTACTGATTGGATTTTTGGTGTTTTGGTGTCAAATACTTGATTGCATTTTACTCTATTTTTCTAAATTGGTGTAGTATTTTTCTTGTATTGTGTTCTCCTATTTTTATTGTTTGTGTGCTGCATAAATAAATACTTGACAAATTGCCTCTAAGTTAGGCTTTCATGCCAAGCTACCAGAAGGTTAAGTAGAGGTTAAGATTTTGTGATTCATCCTGTCAGGGATCTGGTTTTTGCTTGAGGAGGGCTCACATCCCCCTCGCACAACAACCCAATATTCTCACAACACACATGATCTAAGACTGTAGGTGCCTTCAAAGGCCACGTCATCTCCTGCACCTTCTTTCATACCTTCCTTACTACCACCTTATATCTATGCACTTTCGTTAGTTCTTATTTTTTGTTTTTTTTGTTGAAGTCTTCTGTGCCTCAAACTTTGCACACTTTACTTAGGGGTCCACAGCAGTGGTAACGATTTTCTTTCTATACTTATTACTTGTTTATGAACTATGGCCCATATTTATACTTTTTTTGTGCTGCATTTGCGTTATTTTGTGAGGCAAAAGCCGTGCAAGCTTACACAATACAATTATATTTTGTACGTTTGCGCCGCATTTGTGTAAAAAAATAACGCAGATGTGGTGCAAAAAAAGTATAAATATGGGCCTATGTGTGGTCACCCATGGAACCCTGGATTAGGGTGAGTCCACAGTTACAGTGAATCAGTCACATGGGAACCATTAATTCAATGGCCCTTTACCCCACCCTTGACACATCTGGCTCATCTTTGGGTCTTGCTCTAGTCCCAAGGTTGCACCATGAGAGCGTTATGTGATTGTACTGAGAGTCAGAAGATGTGTATTATATCAGTAATGGTGTAAGGGATAGGACATTCCCTTTACTCCAACCTCCCTGTTGGATATACCTGCACCAACGTTTGAGCTTGTGTTTTTTTCTGTGGCTGCTTTCATTATTAATGAATTAATTATTACTTTACTTTTTACAACTGTGTTTGTGTTTTGTAGGTTGTACAGAATGGAGAATACACAGACCTACTTTCTGGTTTTCCTTCTAGCAGCAGCAGTATGTCTTCCAGGATCTGGTGCTTTCGACACTGAGAAGAACCATTTCTCCTCCACATATGACCTGCTGTGCACTGAGTTCAGTCAGGAATATTCTTATTGTTGGTGCAATACATGGAATGGGTGGGATTACTGTTCATTTAAGCAGAACAGCACGCACGACAAGCAGCGGTGCAAGTCTGACCACACTTGTGGTAAGCATGGGAAACAATACTCCTGGTGTTACACAGACAATGGAAAGTGGGGATACTGTGGACAAGTTGCACCAAAAGCTGGCCCAAAGGAGCAGTCTAAGATTATATCCCACATGACATCCCATTTCGCCCCCTGTCTGAATGACTGTGGGAGGGCGATGGGGAAAGACTACTTCTGGTGCTACACCGCAGAAGGCTGGGATTACTGCTCCCCAGTTCCACAGGTCACGACCAGAAACCAGCCGTGCCATGTCGACTTCCCTTGTAGTCTACATGGGGAAAGTTATTACTGGTGCTACACAATAGGCTCCACATGGGACTATTGTGGGCCTATCCAGGCTGCAGAATGTATCTATAAGGAAGCTGATTCTTGGAGAAGTACAGCTCAAATCTCAGAACTTCAGCTGATGTGTACTGAACACGGTGACACCACAACCACACAAGTATCTATTGTGGGTGAGCCTGTGTCTGCCTGGACCACTGGAGACCCTTACTACCAGGAAGCAACAGTGGCACTCATATCCCAATGGAACAACAGCCTCATGATACACAAGAGTAGTCCAGGGGTGCTGACCAGCGAGCACTTGCATCTCACCATGAAAGGCATGTCTACTCACAATAAGGAGTTCTACTACCACTTCCAAATACAGATAGCAGTCCCGCTCAGTGAAAGTGAGCCCATTGCCCAAGTGCTCATCCCAGAAAGTAACGAGGTACCAGAGAGGTACATCCGTAGGGCATTCATGGATAGTCTAGTGCTGAAGGCCAGGATCCGCCTCAGTGTTGTGCAGTATTGAAGAGTCGGGCTGGAGTGAAAACTGCCAGAGAAGTGTGGGCTTTGTCACATGACTCTTAGTCAATATCCCACAAGTACTGGCCAACAACTTTAATGAGATACCACAACCAATCAAACACCACTGCAGGGGATTTCAACCTTCTGATTCAGAGTCTTTCCTATCCTAATAAATCAGTTCTCAGTCAATGAAGATCTGTAAATCAATGTCCGCCTTTCTTCATGCCCTGTCCTGAGTGGTTGCTATCAGTTCAAAAATCTCAGAATTTATTGCCAATCTCTTCCATAAACAGTAGTGATGGCTTCAGCACTCTAGAACTCAAGACATCATCTGTATTAATGCATTCACCTCTCAACTTATCATCAGCTCTCTAAACTGAAGTATGAGAGAACTTGACTTCGGAAAATGGCAGGCCAATGCAAACATAAAGCTGGGCACTATAATCAGAACAATGAGAGGACTTTGTCATCAAGAAAGGACATCTCTAGAGCAACCCGACAAATGACATATTATCCGATTAGAATTTAATGGATTTCATTGATGACTAGATAAGAGTCCAGATAAATCCTACAAATAGCAGATGATTTGACTAGACTTTAAGGGATTTCACTGAGAAAGAGATTACAGTGTAGGCCAGGAGTACAAATGGCAGGTTGTCTTAATAGACTTTAAGGGGTTTCACAGACCAAGAGATTGCATTGTAAGGTAACCTACAAATGAAAGATTATCCAATTATAATGTAAGGGATTTACCTAAGCAAGAGATTGTAGTCCAGAGAAACCCTATGGACAACAGATTATCCAAATAGACTTTAAAAGGCATCACTTGGGATGGGATCACACTCTTGAGCAACCCTACAAATGAAAGATTATCTGAGGAGACTTTAATGGGTTTTGCTGAGGAAGAGAATACAGTCTAGAGCAAGCCTACAAACAGCAGGTCATCCAAATGAGTTTAAGGAGTTTCACTGAAGAAGGGGCTAAAATCTATGGATTGCAAATTTCTGACTTTAGAGTACACAATTTCACCAGTATTGGTGGTTGTATAATGAACCAAAAATTCATATTAGAAAATGCATCAGAAGACTTTACAGTTTATGATGCAGAGACCAAGGTCTTTGACGTTGAAAAATTGATGTTTTAAAGTGAATCTAGAATGTACAGATTAACCGTCTAAAGAATTTTGAATACATCCACACAGCAAGTGCAGAGTAGTTATCCTCGACCCGCCACTCTCTAATAGGCGACAAATTACTGTTTTTCTTAATGATCCTTCATGGAGCTTGCACCCCATTCTAAGTCAACCCTATCCACTGAGCTAAGGTTCTCACAGGTCCCATTTCTGACACAATAGTTACTGTACTACTTTGGAAATTCTGTAGCCTTCACTCCCATTGATGTTGCATGCAAACCAGTTGTATCCATTTTGTGTTCACAACATCTGATCTGCAGACTCATGCATTTATTAAATATCCCACCTTAGTGTCATTTTTCTAATTTTTAACTTCGTCAAAATCTACTGCAGTCCTAAATATTTCCAAAATACATACAACACATCTATCTACAAGACATGTCAATATAAGCGTGCCTGTTCCAAGCTCATCCACATCATGTTAATTCACTTGTACTTTAAGCACAACACTGCTTGATTCCTTATTTAGGTTTCACCTGAATCTAGTGTTCATAAAAAGAAAAGCTTGAAAATATGTATAGAGCCCACCCATTACTCAGCAGTACTTACCATTGGTTGACGTGCATGTCACTTGGGTTTCCCTGCTTCTCATTGGCCACGTCTCCTGCTTCCTCCGACTGCTCACCTCCATATGCTTTCTTGTCATGACTTCTGTCTCTGCCATGGAGCATGACACTATCACAGCTTCCTATTTGCGGCCAGTGTCCTTCCACTGGCTGCATCCTGCTCCAGGTATTTTTACATTGTCTTTTTTGCCATGCACTCTAGCAGAGTACATGACACTGTGCAGACTCTAACGCACCTTCCTTCCGCTGTTTGTCGTTTCTTCTCTATCTCCTTCCTCTTTAGCTCCCTCATGTTTCCCCCTCATGTCTTGCTCCCATTGTGCATTGTTGCTCCCTCCCTGCTCCTGCTCGACGCCGTGATTTTGTTCACATATTGCACAGCAGCGTGGGTTGCTGTGCAACATGGCTTAAAAAAACAAAGTGATATGACGCAGTCAATGCCAGTCACATCATAGTGCCTTTCTTCTTTACCTTGTTTATGAATGTTTTCAAAGCATTATGTGTAAAAAAGAAACTTCTCCTAACATTTTTGTACATTGTATTATTTATGAATTTATTTCTTAGAAAGGCAGAAATTGTCCTCCACTTATTTCTGCCGGATCACTGTCTTGCTTGTTTAAGAATCTGACGGGGGGTTCTGTGCATGGCTTTGACGGTACTCAGCGAGCATGCAGGGCACCCCTGCTGAGTTCCCGTCCTCCATGTATCCCGCTCTTCCTTGCATCGGGCCGGGGAGCACAGAAAGCACTGATAAATGAAACACAACCTCGCCCAGCGTTAATGGACGTGAGTGGGCAGTCTGGGGGGTCTAAAGCCCTGTTAGCCCCATGGCGCCCTGACCTCTACTGCCGTGGGGTGGTTGTGAGGGGCGATGAAGGAGTGGGGTTTCCTAAAGACCCTGATTGCTTTTATTTGAGTTTGAGGCAGTTATTCCTCTGTCCCCATCTTTGTTCACCTGAGGCCTGTGCTTATAATTACCGCTGGGTGGAAGGACCTTGACCTTCAGGGGGAGCTGGGCGCTGTCCGCCCAGGAGCAGAAGTGGGGGTGGTGAGAGCAGGACAGGTCAATTACAGGGCTTGTGGAGATGACAAAGAGGAGGGGTCAATGGTGATCCCTGCGGAGCATGACCTATGGCGCGTGACCTTCAACCCTTCCCACGTTTGGGTGCATCCTTCAAGGAAACATTCTGCACCAGCTGGGAATGCTGTTCGAGGTGCTGGCCATCACGCGCTCTCTGTGCAGCTGGATGTTGTGACATAATACACCCTGGGCCACCAGAAGTTTGTGGCAATAGGGGAACAGGTTTCAAGTTCACCTAATTATGCTGCAAGAAAGTCAAATTATGTCTCCAGAAGGATCAGTCCAGCCTGATCTGGTATGCCTGGTCTTCTGTAGAAGGAAACACAGGCAACCGCAGAGGGGTTTTGGCCTAGCTAGGTGTCACCCCAGAGGTATACCTTGAGTCCTGTGGCACAGTGAGCCATGTCTGGGCACATTTGTCACACTGACGGCATCTACTGTAACAAGCAACAAGGCGAGGGAGCCACTGGTGATCACCCGGGCTGCATTACAACCCATCCTTTTTTGTCCACTCTGGCACTGTAAACTCTTTCTCCAATGTCCAAAAGGGACATGGATCTGTTATATTTTTTACTATATTATTCCAAGTTACATTCCTATGTCCTATGTCCATCTGAGTAAAATGACTTGGCTGTACAGCCTCAGATTTGCTGAAAACGTTGGGTGACCTGACAGAGAGAATTGAATATACATCCCCTGGAATTAAAATGGGAAATCTTCCATCATTATGAACGCTTTAAGTGTAAGGGTGTCTCCTCACCATGGGATACAAAAGATACACTTAAAATTCCTTCCCTCCCTCCAAATGATCAAACGTAGCGCAAGACCCGAAGAGGTCATTGGTTTGGCACCGACTCAAGCTATGGATGTAGGCTGGCCCTTGAGAGTTATCGGTTCAACTTTGGACTATTAAAGTTCTGGAATCTGTGTCTCTTTCTTTAGTGTGATGCATGAGCCATTCAGCTTGCTCAAACCTAATTTCATGCTTCCTTCAGTTTGGGATGTGAATTCACAGTATATCACATGATCACTGTTGCTGTTGTTTCTCTTAGTGTGTTGAGGAATTGTGAGTGTTACACTGAAAGGCTGAGGCTTTCCCAGCCATACTAAATGTGATGTACCTAATCAAGGACAAACCTAGCTGTCCCAGGCTGAATTACACAGTGTGTTTTGAATCATGTCACCTGAGAAGACTCTGGGAAACCTCTGAATCTAATGTACTAGCATTAGGAGAGAATCGTCAAATGTATTCTGTAGTAAATTGTTTCTTCCGGATCGTTCCCTATTGGTGCGTACCCTGTGAACCGTGTACTAGTGTACTGAATGTATGAAATCCTTTGCCTTAAGTCGCATAAAAGGAGATGCTTTTCCTCTGCTTACCCTCCACTTTTTCCCTTTTCTTAGAAAGTGGATCTATGCTGAATTTGTTATAGAACTTTATTGAGTTCTTCTAGAACCTGATGATTTGTTTGCCTACATTCCTAATTAATTGATGATCCAGTTATGTGTTTCTGTACTTATATTGTTTCAGTAAACTTTTGAAAATTAGCCCTTGTCTGCCATATTTATTGAGGATGTTTACAGCTTCAATCTAATGTACAAAATGTATTAAGTAGAGCCGGGTCAATCAGAGACCACCTAATTCCGTATCAGGAAAACACCATTGCCGGTCCAAGCAGATAGCTCACGTTAGGTGAAATAACCAGAGACAGATTTGCACGCCAACACAGGTGAAACGACATGACCTGAGGCAAGACTCCATGAGGCAGATTTCTAACATGTGATGCAACACAACTAAGCTTGCTGCTCTGCTTTGCATCTAAGGACACATGGACAGCTCCATGTCTACTGCGATATCGAGCTCTCTCTCTCCCCCTGTGCGAGTGCACTTCAGGCAACATTGTACCACACACACACACATGCACACACACCCACACACACACACACACACACACAAACACACCCACACACATGCACACACACCACCACACACAAACACACACACACACACACACATACACACACACACACACACACACATACACACACATACACACATACACGTGTTACCATCCTTGTGGGGACTATGTGTGGATACCTGCCTTGTGGGGACTATCCTTTCCCAATGGTTTCAAAATATACAAATAATAGAAAAATATTAAGAAAAAAATCAGGATACAGGATCCTGCTTCAAATTTGCAAATATAGCTTTGTTTAATCATGCGAATAGAACCATCATTATGGGGACCTGAACACGTGTTACTAACCTTGTGAGGACTTACTCCAAAACTGTCATTTTTCATTTAATTCTTTCACAACCAAATGGTTAAATGTTTAATTGCAGTGTTCTACCTAGATTTTATGATAGTTTAATCATATATAAATAGATGTTTTTGTCCTGGGGTGCACCCAAAATGGGTTTTGATGATAATACTGTGCTCACCATAAACATTTAGACAATCTAGTCTACATAAAGGGAGTCACAGACACCAAACCGTTGGTAAGTGCCCACAAATGTTAAGAGTTAAGGAAGGACGCACAGGCAAAATAATTGACTTGCCATAGAACATACAATGGGGTTAGGTGAGAAAGCCAGAGTTAGACTTTCAGGTTCCATTTTCATCAAATTCACAACTAGGTATTAGCTGCTTAATGTGTTTTTCTATTGCTAGTCCTCTTAGAGATGTCATATGATTATATCAATGCTGAAGAACTGGCTGACATAGTATGAGATGGTAATCATGTTCAAGAGATGTGGGGCCAGATTTACAAGGAACTAGTGCAGCGATGTGTCAAAATTGGCAGCGCCATGCTGTGTCAGTTCTGAAAAGCAGGGATGCGCCATAGTTACAAAAATATGGCGCAGTGTTTTTCCCCTAGCACTGGTGCAAATTTTAGCAGCCAATGCAGGCATCCACCAAAGTGCAAGGGTGTCTTCATTGAAGGGGATTATTGTTTATGTGCAGGAAGGTGTCCATTCCTGCACAGAAAAAATCTACAATGGCAATTTGGCATTTATATGTGTGCTGCAGAATGCAGCACACATAGAAGTAGCAAATTGCCATTATTGAATGATCGTTATTGTGCAGGAAGGGACACCTTCCTGCATAAACAATAATTCATGACATTTTGCTCTATTTGTGCTGCAAAATGCAGCACACATAGAAAAAGCAAAAATAAAGAGAAATTAAATGTTTATCTCCTCATTGCGCCATGCTAACACCACCCCTGGGGTGTGTAAATCTGGGGCAGTGTCAAAAGGGATGGGTGTTTCAGTGGAATGTCTACAGTAAACACCCACTGTACGCCCCTCTGCCAAAGAAAACTGCATTGGAGGAGCCCATATTCACAAGGAGGTGTTAAGCCACAAAAAGTGACTTAGCGCTGCCTTGTAAGTATGATGCAGTGAACAGTGCCACTGGAGCATCCCAAAGCGTCACACTCTAGTGGTGCTAGGGGCTTGCAAGCATGCCCCGTAGCATGTGAATATAGGTATGGTCAGGTCCCCGCAGGGACAGTGTATGATTATTGTGATGCCCAGGTCCCCACAAAGATAGTGTGCGATGATATTGTTTTTGAAGTTCCCACAGTGATGGTATGGCATGATACTCGTGTTCTACCCACAGCGATAGTAGATGATTAGAGTGATGCATAGGCCTGCGCAGAGATACTGTGATTATAGTAATTTCAAATACCCTAGGAGATAGTGTGTGATTGCAGTGATGCCCAGGAATCCTCAGAGATAGTGTTTGATTACAGTCACATTTGATTGCACATAGAGGTACCTTGTGACAATAGATATGAAAAAGTATCATCTGAGTATACTTTATAAGGATACTGCGACCAAGGACTACTGTCATATGAAGGAATGGAGTTGTATGACAAATTCCTTTATAGAGTCATGGAACTCCAACGTGGAGTGCAATATAATTAGAATGTATGCCAGGGGTACTTGAATTCTTATAATTTGTGGTCTTATCATCACCCATCCAATAAACCACTTAAATCCTTGGCCTGGTGCTCATTCATATGAACGAGATAGGATGTTTGAAAATATTGAGAATAAAATTAGAATCAGCTTAACACAAGTCCAATTAAAAAAAAATACTGTAGCTCAGAATATTTCGAACCATGCAGAGCTACTCTACCTTTCCTATAATTACCTGAAGTGTGGATCGATAGACATCTAGCCATACATATCTCCTTTCTACTTATCAATGTTCATCTCACAAACCGGAACAAAATAAGAAATTACAAGTGTTCATTTTTGTTTTTTAAAGTGCAGCTTTAGCTATGGTTTTTGATCTGCCTTTCCTCTCAGCTGCTGACTCAAACAGTAGGCACCGTGCTGACTCTGACTGTAATAAGTTATTGCAGCTGAACAGCTACATTTCTTACAACTGGCTAGGTTGTTAGAAGTCACTTGTAATAAGGATATTAGAGAAGAGCTTTTATGTAAGGATTAAATGCTCATATGTATGATAAGAGTAATACCCATCTTCAATACCACACAGAGATGGTGTGTGATGAGAGTCATGATGAGGTGTCTGCAGCAATAGTATCTTACGCTAGACATGAACAAGTCCCACAGAAATTGTGTGACATAATTGTGATGCCCAAGTCCCAACAAAGATAGTGGGTGATAATAGTTATGTTCAACTCCTCACAGGAATAGTGTGTGATGATAGTGATGTCAAGATCCCCACAAAGATACTGTGTGGTGATAGTGATGCCCAAGTCCCCACAGAGATTGTGTGTGATCATTTTGATGATCAGGTCTTCACAACAATAGTTTGTGATGATCAAGTCCCACAGAAATTGAGTGTGAAATTGTGATGCCCAGGTCTCCACAATGACACTGTGTGATAGTTATATTCTGGTCCCCTCAGAGACTGTGTGCGATCATTGGGATGACCAGGTCCCCACAAAGATAGTGTGTGATGATAGTTATGTCCAAGCCCCCCGCAGAAATTGTGTGTGATTATTGTGATGAACAGGTCCCCACAAAGATAGTGTGTGATGATAGTTATGTTCAAGTCCCCACAGAAATAGTGTGTGATTATACTGATGTCCCAGTCCCCACAAAGATAGTGTGTGGTAACTGTGATGCCCAGGTACCCGAAAGATAGTGTGTAATGATAGTGATGCCCAGGTCCCAACAAAGATAGTGTGTGATGATAGTGATGCTCAGGTCCCAACAAAGATAGTGTGTGATGATAGTTATGTTCAAGTCCCCACAGAAATAGTGTGTGATTATACTGATGTCCCAGTCCCCACAAAGATAGTGTGTGATGATAGTTATGTTCAGGTCCCCGCAGGGATAGTGTGTGATTATACTGATGTTCTAGTCCCCACAAAGATAGTGTGTGATAACTGTGATGCCCAGGTACCCGAAAGATAGTGTGTAATGATAGTGATGCCCAGGTCCCAACAAAGATAGTGTGTGATGATAGTTATGTTCAGGTCCCCGCAGGGATAGTCTGTGATTATAATGATGTCCTAGTCCCCACAAAGATAGTGTGTGATGATAGTTATGTCCAAGCCCCCCACAGAAATTGTGTGTGATTATTGTGATGAACAGGTCCCCACAAAGATAGTGTGTGGTAACTGTGATGACCAGGTCCCCAGAAAGATAGTGTGTAATGATAGTGATGCTCAGGACCCAACAAAGATAGTGTGTGATGATAATTATTTTCAAGTCCTCATAGGGATTGTGGGTGAATACTTTGATGATCAGGTCTCCACAACAATAGTTTGTGATGATCAGGTCCTCTCAGAGACTGTGTGTGATTACTGTAACGACCAGGTCCTCATAATAATAGTTTTGGATTATAGATATGTTCACATCCCGCAAAGATAGTGTGTGATTATAGCTATGCCCATGTTCGCTCAGATAGTGTGTGATGACAATCATGTTCAAGTCCCCACAAAGATACTGTGTGATTATACTGATATTCAGGTCCCCACAAAGATAGTGTATGATGATAAATATGTTCAAGTTCTCATAGAGATTGTGTGAAATTATTTTGATGATCAGTTCTCCACAACAATAGTTTGTAATGGGAGTTGTGTTAAGTTCCTGCAGGGTTAGTGTATGATTATAGTGATGTTTGGACCCCACAGCTATAGGGTGTGATTATAGCATGTTCATGTCCCCACAAAGATATCTGTGATGATAGTCATGTTGAAGTCCCCAGAGAGATAGTGCGTGATTATCGTGATGCCCGTGTCCTCAGAAAGTTAGTTTAAGATAATAGTCACACTCAAGTCCCTGCAGGGATTTGTGTGAATATTGTGTTACTGAGATCCCCACAAAGATAATGTAGAAAAAAGTAAACAGCCTCATAGGTGTACATTTTTGGGAGGGGTGTGCACAATTTTCTTTTGCATTCTTACAAAGAATTTCAAGAAAATTGTGCATAATTTGGAAAGCAAATAGAAGATTGCATCCTTACTCAGTGGCATAACAAAACTGGAGGGGGCCTCTGCACAGAACATGGAGGGAGCCCCCCTCTGGACTCACCTAGGCCTGGTGCTGTGCTGAGAGGGCCCTCTGGAGCCTGGGCACACCTCCCCATCCCCCACCCACCCACACCACAGGGGCTACGGCGGCCTTTGTTACACTCATGTCCTTGCTTCCACTTTGTAAACAAGGACACATTTCATGTAAAAAGTAATGCTCAAAAAAAAAAAAATGAAGCACTCAACAGCTGCTTGTTTTTTGGCCCCTTGTTTTGTTACTGAATGCTCCCAATAACATTTAGCCACAAATAGCAGTTGAGTAATTTTGGTAATTTGGTGTGATACGAGTAAAATACATTTACCCAGATTATGTGAGAATATGCTGGTATAATGTAGTTTTTGCTTATTTATGATCATTTAAAGATACTTTACTACTCTGCAAATACATTCATTATCACTTTTGTGAAAGAGGAGAGTATCTTTCTGAAGTGGGAATGGGTTGGCATGAACCAAACATTTGTTGGGGGTGTTTAGAAATGGATTTCTCCAACAGGAAAAATATTTCCTCTATGAACAGAAACTAAATGTCTGAAATCTCTTCCAAATATAGAGATAAAACTACAGGTGTATATTTACAAATTTTCAAGGCCTATTTTTGTGATTCAAAACTACTTGGTTTGAAGGCACAAATCGTGATCATTTGCTCAGGTTAGATTTTGAACAATACATTACTGCTCCTTTAAATGAAGAAGCACTCTGCCTGTTGTATTCAGGTGATGGTGCTGGAGTGCACATGATCTGACATGGCACCCAGTGCATGCTACCAATGTCTCACACATCACAGAAACATTGTCCTCAAGCAGGAATCTTATCATGTTTAGACTGAAATCATAGGCATATAAGGGAGATCACTACCACCTTCCCAGTGCATACATTACATCTCTCCATGTCATAGGTCTACGTACCATGGGCCCAATGCATGACCATTTGGTAGTGCAACTCGCAATATGCAACTTTTTGAAATTCGCAAATTGTGAGTCACAATACCAAATGTACAACAGTGTCTTCAACACTGTTATCGATTCGCAGTGGGTCGCAAAGGGACCTGCCTCATCAATATTCATAAGGCAGGTTGCAATTTGAGACCCACTGTGAATGTCTACAATCACAGGGCTGGTGACCTGCTGGGGACAGCAGACCAACTTATTTGCTCTTGCTTTTAAATCAAGAAAAATGCTTTTTGTAATCTAGCACGTTTTCCTTGGAGGAAAACAGGATATGTTACAAAAAGAAAACTGAAAAGTTTTCTTTTCATTTTTTCAGTGTAGGCAGTGGTGCTTGGGACAACTGCCTTCTCGTAACAAATGTTTGCACCCCCCCAGTCGGAAAGGGGAACTGGTCCCTGGGGACCCCTACCCGTTTGCGAATGAGTTACCACCAACTTGAAGCTGGTGGTGAACTGACATTTTTTGCGATCGTGAATGCAGTCATACATTTCATTGCGACTCTCTATTAGGAAGGGACGTCTTTGGCATGGCCGTTCCTAATAACAACTCGCAAACCTATTTTGCGATTCGGTAATAGATTACCAAATTGCAAAATAGCATTTGTACATTCCAAAATGCTTTTTTCTGCGAATCAGGCTGTTTGCATACAGAAAAAAGCTTGGTACACCTGGCCCTATGAAACTGGTTTGTTAAATTAATCTTGGCCTTATCTGAGCCCAAACTCAAACTCAAAAGAACCACAAAGCTCCTGCTTTTATCTTGAATATGGTGTGAAAACCTTTAACGAGGTCTGCTTCATGTAGGAGGCTGGACTGGCTTGTAGTGAGTACCAAGGGGTACTTGCACCTTGCACCAGGCCCAGTTATCTCTTATTAGTGTATAGGGTGTCTAGCAGCTTAGGCTGATAGATAATGGTAGCTTAGCAGAGCAGCTTAGGCTGAACTAGGAGACGTGTGAAGCTACTACAGTACCACTTAGGGGGTCATTCTGACCCTGGCGGCCGGTGGCCGCCAGGGCCACCGACCACGGGAGCACCGCCAACAGGCTGGCGGTGCTCCCACGAGCATTCTGACCGCGGCGGTTCAGCCGCGGTCAGAAGCGGCAAGTCGGCGGGCTCCCGCCGACTTACCGCTGCTCGGGGGAATCCTTCATGGCGGCGGAGCGCGCTCCGCCGCCATGAGGATTCTGACCCCCCCTACCGCCATCCTGTTCATGGCGGGAAAGCCGCCATGAACAGGATGGCGGTAGGGGGGGTCGCGGGGCCCCTGGGGGCCCCTGCCGTGCCCATGCCAATGGCATGGGCACGGCAGGGGCCCCCGTAAGAGGGCCCCGCAAAGTATTTCAGTGTCTGCCTTGCAGACACTGAAATACGCGACGGGTGCCACTGCACCCGTCGCACCTTCCCACTCCGCCGGCTCGATTACGAGCCGGCATCCTCGTGGGAAGGGAGTTTTTCCTTGTGCTGGCGGGCGGTCTTTTGGAGACCGCCCGCCAGCAGAGGGAAAAACTCATAATACCCTCCGCGGTCTTCTGACCGCGGAGCGGTATAATGGGGGCGGAATTCTGGCGGGCGGCCTCCGCCGCCCGCCAGAATCAGAATCACCCCCTTAGTGTCATATGCACAATATCATAAGAAAACACAATACACAGTTATACTAAAAATAAAGGTACTTTATTTTTATGACAATATGCCAAAGTATCTTAGAGTGTACCCTCAGTGAGAGGATAGGAAATATACACAAGATATATACACACAATAGCAAAAATATGCAGTATAGTCTTAGAAAACAGTGCAAACAATGTATAGTTACAATAGGATGCAATGGGGAAACATAGGGATAGGGGCAACACAAACCATGTACTCCAAAAGTGGAATGCGAACCACGAATGGACCCCAAACCTATGTGACCTTGTAGAGGGTCGCTGGGACTATTAGAAAATAGTGAGAGTTAGAAAAATAACCCTCCCCAAGACCCTGAAAAGTGAGTGCAAAGTGCACTAAAGTTCCCCTAAGGACAAAGAAGTCGTGTTAGAGGAATAATGCAGGAAAGACACAAACCAGCAATGCCACAACTGTGGATTTCCAATCTAGGATACCTGTGGAACAAGGGGACCAAGTCCAAAAGTCACAAGCAAGTCGGAGATGGGCAGATGCCCAGGAAATGCCAGCTGCGGGTGCAAAGAAGCTTCTACTGGACAGAAGAAGCTGAGGTTTCTGCAGGAACGAAAAGGGCTAGAGACCTCCCCTTTGGTGGACGGATCCCTCTCGCTGTGGAGAGTCGTGCAGAAGTGTTTTTCCGCCGAAAGAATGCCAACAAGCCTTGCTAGCTGCAAATCGTGCGGTTAGCGTTTTTGGACGCTGCTGAGGCCCAGGAGGGACCAGGAGGTCGCAAATTGGACCAGCAGAGAGAGGGGACGTCGAGCAAGACAAAGAGCCCTCTCTGAAGCAGGTAGCACCCGGAGAAGTGCCAGAAACAGGCACTACAAGGATGCGTGAAATGGTGCTCGCCGAAGTTGCACAAAGGAGTCCCACGTCGCCGGAGACCAACTTAGAAAGTCGTGCAATGCAGGTTAGAGTGCCGTGGACCCAGGCTTGGCTGTGCACAAAGGATTTCCGCCGGAAGTGCACAGGGGCCGGAGTAGCTGCAAAGTCGCGGTTCCCAGCAATGCAGCCCAGCGAGGTGAGGCAAGGACTTACCTCCACCAAACTTGGACTGAAGAGTCACTGGACTGTGGGGGTCACTTGGACAGAGTCGCTGGATTCGAGGGACCTCGCTCGTCGTGCTGAGAGGAGACCCAAGGGACCGGTAATGCAGCTTTTTGGTGCCTGCGGTTGCAGGGGGAAGATTCCGTCGACCCACGGGAGATTTCTTCGGAGCTTCTGGTGCAGAGAGGAGGCAGACTACCCCCACAGCATGCACAAGCAGGAAAACAGTCGAGAAGGCGGCAGGATCAGCGTTACAGAGTTGCAGTAGTCGTCTTTGCTACTATGTTGCAGGTTTGCAGGCTTCCAGCGCGGTCAGCAGTCGATTCCTTATCAGAAGGTGAAGAGAGAGATGCAGAGGAACTCGGATGAGCTCTTGCATTCGTTATCTAAAGTTTCCCCAGAGACAGAGACCCTAAATAGCCAGAAAAGAGGGTTTGGCTACCTAGGAGAGAGGATAGGCTAGCAACACCTGAAGGAGCCTATCACAAGGAGTCTCTGACGTCACCTGGTGGCACTGGCCACTCAGAGCAGTCCAGTGTGCCAGCAGCACCTCTGTTTCCAATATGGCAGAGGTTTGGAGCACACTGGAGGAGCTCTGGACACCTCCCAGGGGAGGTGCAGGTCAGGGGAGTGGTCACTCCCCTTTCCTTTGTCCAGTTTCGCGCCAGAGCAGGGCTAAGGGGTCCCCTGAACCGGTGTAGACTGGCTTATGCAGAATTGGGCACATCTGTGCCCAACAAAGCATTTCCAGAGGCTGGGGGAGGCTACTCCTCCCCTGCCTTCACACCATTTTCCAAAGGCAGAGGGTGTAACACCCTCTCTCAGAGGAAGTCCTTTGTTCTGCCATCCTGGGCCAGCCCTGGCTGGACCCCAGGAGGGCAGATGCCTGTCTGAGGGGTTGGCAGCAGCAGCAGCTGCAGTGAAACCCCAGGAAGGGCAGTTTGGCAGTACCAGGGTCTGTGCTACAGACCACTGGGATCATGGGATTGTGCCAACTATGCCAGGATGGCATAGAGGGGGCAATTCCATGATCATAGACATGTTACATGGCCATATTCGGAGTTACCATTGTGAAGCTACATATAGGTAGTGACCTATATGTAGTGCACGCGTGTAATGGTGTCCCCGCACTCACAAAGTTAAGGGAATTGGCTCTGAACAATGTGGGGGCACCTTGGCTAGTGCCAGGGTGCCCTCACACTAAGTAACTTTGCACCTAACCTTTACCAGGTAAAGGTTAGACATATAGGTGACTTATAAGTTACTTAAGTGCAGTGTAAAATGGCTGTGAAATAACGTGGACGTTATTTCACTCAGGCTGCAGTGGCAGGCCTGTGTAAGAATTGTCAGAGCTCCCTATGGGTGGCAAAAGAAATGCTGCAGCCCATAGGGATCTCCTGGAACCCCAATACCCTGGGTACCTCAGTTCCATATACTAGGGAATTATAAGGGTGTTCCAGTAAGCCAATGTAAATTGGTAAAAATGGTCACTAGCCTGTTAGTGACAATTTGGAAAGAAATGAGAGAGCATAACCACTGAGGTTCTGATTAGCAGAGCCTCAGTGAGACAGTTAGTCACTACACAGGTAACACATTCAGGCACACTTATGAGCACTGGGGCCCTGGGTTACCAGGGTCCCAGTGACACATACAACTAAAACAACATATATACAGTGAAAAATGGGGGTAACATGCCAGGCAAGATGGTACTTTCCTACACTTCATAAAGAGGCATGTTTGTTTTTAGAGGGGTTACTTGTTTTTTCTTACTATAATACTGAAGGTATTTAGTGCTAGCCTTCATATGCACTTCATTATTGTCAAGTCTATCACACTGAAGAGCTCCATACAGGGTGATATCTGTCTGTGATTCATTCATATGTTTTTAAGATGATTTTTATAGGCCAGCAGTCATTTTTGAAGCAACACTGTTGTTTAGTTATGCTATCACTCCAAGCTGTTGCAAATAATATTCAAATTTAGGTTGTGTTTTTTTCTTAAAGGAAAACAGGATGCATTTAAAAAAATGAAGAGTTACTCAAACCTTTTCTAGGACATGGCCGTGGGCTGATAGGCACTCCTTTCTTACATTTAGTAAAGTGGTTTCAGTACTTTTCTGCAGCTTGAATCCAGATTGGCTATCAGTGAGGAGGCTAAGGAATCCAAGCAGAAAGATAATTGATATGAAACAACAGTGTCAAGAACTTTGACACCCAGATTGGTGACAGAAAGCCCACAGCAGAGCCCTGCCGGGCACGGTACAGAGTGAAAAGAAGAACATCAGAGAGAGAAGCAGGAAGAAGATCTTTAGACTTCTCTGCACAATATTTTACACATTTTTGCCAACGGCAAGCATATACCGTTTTAGTGGAGGAATGCCTGACTCTCAGAATAACATTACAGACTTCAGGAAGAAGGTCGAAGGATGTGAATTGTGGCCTCTCAATTTCCACGCATAAAGGCATAAAGTTGCAATTTTTGGTGGTGGACCCTCCCCTGCTACAGAAGATCCTCCCAAAGGGATAGGATAATCAAATGATCTATGCTTATTGTCAGAAGCTTGAGATATCATACTACTTGAGAACTCTGTGCAGAAGTGGTATGGGCGGAAAGGCGTACAGGAGGCCTGAACTCCACTCACAACGAAAAGCATCACAGAGTGAATCCCGCCTTGTCAACTCCAAAACACAATACCGCTGACAATGCAGATTCTCTTCAGAGGTGAACAGATCTAACCATGGCTCTCCCCACTGCTGAAAAAGTTCTTGCACCACCTCCGGATGGAGACGCCACTTGTGATCTGCTAGGTATCGACGGCTGAGTTTGTCTGCCCTGGCATTCAGAGAACCTGACAGGTGTTGGACCACCAGGGTTATGCACTGCTGTTCCAGCCATGTTCAGAGACACAGGGCTTCTTGACAAAGACCCCACACTGCCCTGCTTGTTGCAGTACAACATTGTGGTGGTGTTGTCCATGAACAACTGCACTACCGTCCCTTTGGCAGAAGGAAGAAATGTTTTCAGTGCTATCCAGATCACCTGGAGCTCCAGCAAGTTTATGCAGAGTCTGAATTCAGCCAGAGAACAGAGTCCTAACATCTCCACCTCTCTCACATGGCCACCCCGTCCCAGGAGTGACGCATCTGTCGCTACTGTTAGGTCTGGGTGGGGAAGGGAGAGGAGTCTGCCTTTGACCCAATTGCGGTTCATGATCCACCACTGCAGGTCTTTTGCAGTTCCCTCCGAAATCTGGACCATGTCAAAGATATTTCTCTGATGCTGCGCCCACTGGAACTTCAAGCCCCACTGCAGAGCTCGCATATGCCATCGGGCATGATTCACAAGCAGGATGCAGGAGACCATGACACCCAACAGCCTCAGAGTCATTCTCACCGATACTCAGGATAGAGGTCAAATCATTTGAATCATAATCTGAGTGTCCTGGACTTGCTGTTTGGGGGATTAGTGTCCAGAACTTCTCCAATGAAAGGGAGTATCTGAGAGGGCGTCAGGTGTGATTTCGGCATGTTTATAATGAACCCTAGCAAATGCAGGAGGTTCGCCAAAGTCTGGTGGTAGGAGATGACAACCTGGGCGAGCCCACCTTCAACAGCCAGTCTTGGAGGTAAGGTAAGACTGAAACCTCTAACCTGCTCTGATGAGCTGCGACCACCACCATCACCCTAGTGAACACCCTGGGGAGCTCGTCAGACCAAATGACAGCACAGTGAGCTGACAGTGTTTGTGGTGCACCATGAACTGCATGTAAGGCCTGACGGCAGACAGGATGGGGATGTGATAGTACACATCCTGCAAGTCCAATGCTACCAGTCAGTCTATTTGGTCTAGGCAAAACACAACCTGAGCCAAAGTGAGCATTATGAACGTCTCCTTTTTGAGGAGATTGACGGTCCAGAGGTCAGGAATAGGGTGAAGGTCCTTGTTCTTTTTGGATATCAGAAAGTAGTGGGAATAAGAACCACAGCATACTTATGATATCTGGACCTTTTCTATAGCTCCCTTGGCCATGAGCGCTGTACCTTCCTCTCAGAGCACAGTCATATGATCCTTCACCAGCTGTTCTTGTGTTGACAGTATTGGGGGAGGAAAGATATGGAAAGGCAGGGCGTAGCCCTTCTGAGTGATCTGCAGAACGCATGTGTCTCCTGTAACGGACTGCAAGTGCAGGAGATGATGTTGAATTCTCCCCCCAACTGGATAACCATGGCTCTGCAAAATCAAACTAGGAGGGCTTGGAGACTGCAGCTGCTGGGAGGTGGATGATTTCTGGCTTCCAGACACTCTGGGTCCAAAGGCGTTGAGCCCACATCCTCACATAGCCTGGGGTGCTTGAATAAGATGGTGGCTGGCATAGGGCTGGTGTGGTGGCACTCCCATTCCATAACCACGAAAGGGGCAGAAGGCAGATGGAAGACGGGGGTTGCTGGGAGGCCCAAGGACTTGGCCGTAGCTCAAGACTACTTAAAGCACTCCAGCGCCGGGTCTGCCTTCTCACCAAACAAGCAAGTTCCATCGAAGTGCATGTCCATAAGGTTTGCCTGGACATCCCGTGAAAAGTCAGATATTCTCAACCACGAGTGGTGCCATAGGGCCACTGTTGATGAAACTGCTCTGCTCAGTGAGTCAGTCGTATCGAGGCCACACCTAATTGTGAACTTTGCTGCATCTCTCCCATCTTTCACTGCTTGGAAGAGGATGGCCTTGGCCTCCTACAGGACCTATGGCAGCACTTGCGCAACTGTATCCTATAAGATGTGGGAAAAACAGTCCAATAAGCACAAGGTGTTTACGGATGAGGTTTAGACTACTAAGTTTTCAGGGGTGAGTGTTGGCTGAGGAAACCAAGGTCACCCAGTGCAGGGAGATGATTGCTCTAACTGTTGTTATAAAGGGTCCAGTGACCCTTCCCATTCTTCCCCCATGCCTGACCATTGAAAATAATGCTCAGGCAATGATCTGGCACCCATGGGTGCTGCTGGTGCCGGATTCGGCATTGTGCGATTCCGTTCCGACTCTGGATAGCCTGGTATCAGAATGGGGCTGGCACCGATGGCGCCGGGAGCAGTAGCATCAGGATTAGCGCCGGGGAAGGTTGCATGGGTACGACCTGTGCTGATCCAGATTCGGATCCATGAGACCCCATGGGAGCCAATGCTGAAGCCACTGGTGCGTAACCTGATGGGGCTCGTTCCGACCCCGCGGGGTCCAAAGGGATACAGCTCTAAATTGTGCTGCATGGCCTCATAGAACTCTTTCATTTGAGCGAGGGTCACTTCCGCTCCCGGAAATGGAGGGGAATTGGAGGGCACTCAGTTGGACTTGGCAACGGCTTAACAGAACCAGGCTTCGAACACAGATGTTCTTTGCTTATCATGTCAGCCGACAGGTGAGGTGAAGAAGAAGTCAGTTTGAAGTTCTTCTTTTTGTGCCTCTTCCCTGATTTTTTCAAGGACCTCGAGTTAGATGAAGAAGACGTGGGGCTCCTGGAGTGGTCCTGAAACCTCCTCCACGAACCTGCCCTCCGAGGAGTCGCACATGCTGGTGTCGACTGATGGGCCGCAAGCAGCTTTAGGGACCAATCCTTCAAACCCTTCAGAGCCATTGCCTGGCTGTCCAAGCACAACTTCAAATCATGGTCACCCTCAAGACACCAGAGGCAGAGAAGGTGAGGGTCCGGAACCAACATGGCATGGTGACAGGCACCACATGGCTGGAATCCCACCTTTCTGGATGACATCCTCAACACACTTCAAGAAAAAACATTGAAAGAAAAGTAAAAAAAGCCTGTTAAAAAACAACAACAGGGTAGCTCTTGCCAGATCTACACTAACTGGTGTCCACGTGCCTGTGTGGCGCCTATATATCCAGTGCCAACAATGCCACACGGAACTGAGAGGAGCCACCCAACGGCACACACAGGGATATTACTCAAGCAAAAGATTCCAGATCTAGTTTGATGCCTGGAGAAATTCAAATGCAAGGATTCTGCAGCTAGAAGTGTCTATCATCTTGGAAGGAACTTATAAAGGCCAACTACCAGCTAGCTACACCTAATCATATGAGCCAGGACACAGGCTCCAGGCACCAAATGGTTGGGACACACAAACTTTCTAAAAGTGACATTTTCAAAACTGTGTTTTGACTTCACCATTAAAGAGGATTTTAAATTACAACTTGTTTGAGACCAAATGTGACAATTCTATCCATTGTCAATCAAGCGTTAACACGTATTAAATGTAATAAGGTAACCCTATGTTATCTTATAGGAGAGGTAGACCTTGCAGTTGTGAAAAACACATTTAAGAGTTTGTCACTACCAAGACATGTAAAACCTAAAAGTACATCACCAATTTTTTTAATACACTGCACCCTGTACTAATGGCTGTTTAGGGCCAACCTTTAAGGGTGATTGATACGTATTAAAAAAGAAGGTTTAGCCTTGGCCTGGGGCCATTATGCCAAGTCGAACTGGCAGTTCAAAACTGCCTTGGCTGCAGTAGCAGGCCGGAAATATTTCAACTTGTTACCTAAGTCGTGGCACAATGAATACTGCAGGCCCACTAACAGCATTTAATTTACAAGCTCTGGTTTCATATACTACTACTTTACTGGGAACTGAGAAGTAAATCAAATGTACCAGTTGGGTGTAAGCCAAGTTTACCATGTTCAAAGGAATGTGCACAAGCATTTTAGCACTGGTTAGCAGAGGTACAGCGCACAGAGTCCTAAAATCCAACAAAAATGGGTTCAGGAAACAGGAGGTATGAAGGCAGAAAGTTTGGGGATAACATTGCAATGAGTAATGTTATGGCATGCAGATTTTTAACCAGCTGGAACATTCCACATTTCTATATGTCATACAAATGTGCATCACCATGTTTATCTCCAAGGGAAGGGCTTTTTCTCTGTGAGCAGACCTTTATGCCTGCATCATCGTTAAATAGGAGAATGCTCCCTCTAAATCCCCATCCAGGATATACATGTGCTCTTGCTTTTAACAAATCAATACAAGTGGTATGTGTAGGAAAGTACCATCTTGCCTGGCATGTTACCCCCATTTTTCACTGTATATATGTTGTTTTAGTTGTATGTGTCACTGGGACCCTGGTAACCCAGGGCCCCAGTGCTCATAAGTGTGCCTGAATGTGTTACCTGTGTAGTGACTAACTGTCTCACTGAGGCTCTGCTAACCAGAACCTCAGTGGTTATGCTCTCTCATTTCTTTCCAAATTGTCACTAACAGGCTAGTGACCATTTTTACCAATTTACATTGGCTTACTGGAACACCCTTATAATTCCCTAGTATATGGTACTGAGGTACCCAGGGTATTGGGGTTCCAGGACATCCCTATGGGCTGCAGCATTTCTTTTACCACCCATAGGGAGCTCTGACAATTCTTACACAGGCCTGCCACTGCAGCCTGAGTGAAATAACGTCCACGTTATTTCACAGCCATTTTTCACTGCACTTAAGTAACTTATAAGTCACCTATATGTCTAACCTTTACCTGGTAAAGGTTAGGTGCAAAGTTACTTAGTGTGAGGGCACCCTGGCACTAGCCAAGGTGCCCCCACATTGTTCAGAGCCAATTCCCTGAACTTTGTGAGTGCGGGGACACCATTACACGCGTGCACTACATATAGGTCACTACCTATATGTAGCTTCACAATGGTAACTCCGAATATGGCCATATAACATGTCTATGATCATGGAATTGCCCCCTCTATGCCATCCTGGCATTGTTGGTACAATTCCATGATCCCAGTGGTCTGTAGCACAGACCCTGGTACTGCCAAACTGCCCTTCCTGGGGTTTCACTGCAGCTGCTGCTGCTGCCAACCCCTCAGACAGGCATCTGCCCTCCTGGGGTCCAGCCAGGCCTGGCCCAGGATGGCAGAACAAAGAACTTCCTCTGAGAGAGGGTGTTACACCCTCTCCCTTTGGAAAATGGTGTGAAGGCAGGGGAGGAGTAGCCTCCCCCAGCCTCTGGAAATGCTTTGTTGGGCACAGATGTGCCCAATTCTGCATAAGCCAGTCTGCACCGGTTCAGGGACCCCTTAGCCCCTGCTCTGGCGCGAAACTGGACAAAGGAAAGGGGAGTGACCACTCCCCTGACCTGCACCTCCCCTGGGAGGTGTCCAGAGCTCCTCCAGTGTGCTCCAGACCTCTGCCATCTTGGAAACAGAGGTGCTGCTGGCACACTGGACTGCTCTGAGTGGCCAGTGCCACCAGGTGACGTCAGAGACTCCTTGTGATAGGCTCCTTCAGGTGTTGCTAGCCTATCCTCTCTCCTAGGTAGCCAAACCCTCTTTTCTGGCTATTTAGGGTCTCTGTCTCTGGGGAAACTTTAGATAACGAATGCAAGAGCTCATCCGAGTTCCTCTGCATCTCTCTCTTCACCTTCTGATAAGGAATCGACTGCTGACCGCGCTGGAAGCCTGCAAAACTGCAACATAGTAGCAAAGACGACTACTGCAACTCTGTAACGCTGATCCTGCCGCCTTCTCAACTGTTTTCCTGCTTGTGCATGCTGTGGGGGTAGCCTGCCTCCTCTCTGCACCAGAAGCTCCGAAGAAATCTCCCGTGGGTCGACGGAATCTTCCCCCTGCAACCGCAGGCACCAAAAAGCTGCATTACCGGTCCCTTAGGTCTCCTCTCAGCACGACGAGCGAGGTCCCTCGAATCCAGCGACTCTGTCCAAGTGACCCCCACAGTCCAGTGACTCTTCAGTCCAAGTTTGGTGGAGGTAAGTCCTTGCCTCACCTCGCTGGGCTGCATTGCTGGGAACCGCGACTTTGCAGCTACTCCGGCCCCTGTGCACTTCCGGCGGAAATCCTTTGTGCACAGCCAAGCCTGGGTCCACGGCACTCTAACCTGCATTGCACGACTTTCTAAGTTGGTCTCCGGCGACGTGGGACTCCTTTGTGCAACTTCGGCGAGCACCGTTTCATGCATCCTTGTAGTGCCTCTTTCTGGCACTTCTCCGGGTGCTACCGGCTTCAGAGAGGGCTCTTTGTCTTGCGCGACGTCCCCTCTCTCTGCTGGTCCAATTTGCGACCTCCTGGTCCCTCCTGGGCCTCAGCAGCGTCCAAAAACGCTAACCGCACGATTTGCAGCTAGCAAGGCTTGTTGGCGTTCTTTCGGCGGGAAAACACTTTTGCACAACTCTCCACGGCAAGATGGATCCGTCCACCAAAGGGGAAGTCTCTAGCCCTTTTGGTTCCTGCAGAAACCTCAGCTTCTTCTGTCCAGTAGAAGCTTCTTTGCACCCGCAGCTGGCATTTCCTGGGCATCTGCCCATCTCCGACTTGCTTGTGACTTTTGGACTTGGTCCCCTTGTTCCACAGGTACCCTAGATTGGAAATCCACAGTTGTTGCATTGCTGGTTTGTGTCTTTCCTGCATTATTCCTCTAACACGACTTCTTTGTCCTTAGGGGAACTTTAGTGCACTTTGCACTCACTTTTCAGGGTCTTGGGGAGGGTTATTTTTCTAACTCTCACTATTTTCTAATAGTCCCAGCGACCCTCTACAAGGTCACATAGGTTTGGGGTCCATTCGTGGTTCGCATTCCACTTTTGGAGTATATGGTTTGTGTTGCCCCTATCCCTATGTTTCCCCATTGCATCCTATTGTAACTATACATTGTTTGCACTGTTTTCTAAGACTATACTGCATATTTTTGCTATTGTGTATATATATCTTGTGTATATTTCCTATCCTCTCACTGAGGGTACACTCTAAGATACTTTGGCATATTGTCATAAAAATAAAGTACCTTTATTTTTAGTATAACTGTGTATTGTGTTTTCTTATGATATTGTGCATATGACACTAAGTGGTACTGTAGTAGCTTCACACGTCTCCTAGTTCAGCCTAAGCTGCTCTGCTAAGCTACCATTATCCATCAGCCTAAGCTGCTAGACACCCTATACACTAATAAGGGATAACTGGGCTTGGTGCAAGGTGCAAGTACCCCTTGGTACTCACTACAAGCCAGTCCAGCCTCCTACAGTATGTGAATAGCTACACTTAGTGACCACCGACTGGTACATTGTGCCTCGTCAGAAACTAACAGTCTTCAATTCCAACCCAAACTCTGAACTTCCAAATGCAGCAAATCCCCATATAGATGAGGTCTCCAGAATCGTAGCAGGCTAAGCTGCGATGCTGCTCATACTGAGTTATCCCAGAGTCTTGCCTTGAGTCGAGGCTCCAGGCAGGTTCCCATTTCTCCTGAGATCTGCAGATTCCCAACTTTTCTCCTTAGCCGTACAACGTTGTACAGTCCCAGCAGTGCAGCGTCTGTTCGTAGAACCCTTATATATCTCCACGCACTACATTTCTCCACAACTCAACATTCTACCTCACTTTGTTCTTCACAGGACATGCACCTCCCCTTAACCACATCGTATCCAACAGCCAGCTCTCGCTTTTACAAGCTTCAGTTTACAGCCTGACACAACTCGCCACAGCTACAGGTTGTTTTCATTACCTTCTTAACCATATCTCCTCAACCTTCCACCGCTCTCTCATAATCCTCATAGGTTTACTGCCCACCATCATGCCATAGCTATGTTGTGCTGTAATAGCTTCACAGTTGTCCACAGGAACTGCCATGAAAAGGCTGGCAGAAAGGGGAGTGGCATGGGCAGTGCAGGGGCCCCCTGCCACAGCCCCATGGAGCTTTTCACTGTCTGCATAGCAGACAGTGAAACGCGCGACGGGTGCAACTGCACCCATCGCACCCGTCGCACCACTGCAACAGCGCCAGCTCCATTTGGAGCCGGCTCCTGTGTTGCAGCCGACATCCCTGCTGGGCCGGCGGGCAGAAACTTGGTTTCTGTCCGACGGCCCAGCGGGGATGTTGTTATGGCCACTGCGGGAGTGCGGCCGCACGCCGGATACATCTTGGCGGGCGGCAGTTGCCGCCCGCCAAAGTTGTAATCAGGGCCATAGTACATTCAGGTGAACAATTTATGTGTCACTTTTGAAATACTGAGTAGATATTGATCCCAACTACATATGTATTATATTGTAAGTTCGCTTTCCATTCCACATGTAGTGGGGTTACAAGGACTGGCCCCTTTATTGGTTTCATACATGGTTAGCTCATCTATTTAGATGCAAGGGGTTCCTCATTTATAAATAAGAAAGTTTGCAAATAGAATTGTTGTGGTGAGAGTGCTCACAACTAAATATTTCCGCCCTATTCCTCTTACTCAAGTGCTCATTGAGATGTCAGAATCAAGCACAGTGAGTTATACAGAGGCACAGATTAGTAGACTTTTAGAGCACTCTTCCCTTTTAAGTGGAGATAAAGTGGTCCTGGTTGTTTCAAATATAGATAAAATAGAGAAATTAAAACAACTGAAAAAGAAGAACATACGGACCCAATTATATGCACAAGTACTTTTAGAGTACTTGAAGAACAGTACTACTCCAGCGGGTCTTCAAATATAAAATATATCTGTTATATTTGTTGGAGACTGAGTGTATTTAACACAGTTTAGTGGTGTAGGAAGAGGACAATACTTGGAACAGGGGAGAACCCAGTTCACGGAACAAGGAGAATTTCAAACTCAGAGAAGGACATAAAGGCGATGAGGCATTCGCCTCTAACTAAACAATATTTAGTACCTATTTATAATTTATCAAAATATTCACTCTCAGAATTTGAAAATCTAATTTTGAGTAAAGGTTTACCCTTTGTACCCACTAAACATCAGGATCCAGTGGAATCCAAAGCAGAAGTGTTGGAGTTCTTCCGTAAAATAAGCCTACGGGTCTTTTTCTCAAACCCAGATTGGTTGGAGACAGAATACAGGAGGAGGTTAAAGTCAGTGGGTTAAGATTGAAATCCACTTTTTGCCCTGAGAATAACGCATGCACCCCGAAGTATTAATTTTCGAGAACACTGTTTTGCAAGACCTTGATAAATTGAACAACAAAACATTTTTTGTAATTATAACTGTTCACAGGAAGAGGTGTCAGCATTGTAAAAATTGTCCCAAAACAATGAGATTCTAATAAAACCAGGTCATAAAGGAGGTGCCGTAGTAGTGCTAGACAAGGACAAGTATGACAACGAAGTCCTACGACAATTAAGGGTGAGGGAACATTACAGACATTGATGAAACCCCACGCCAAGACTACAAAATACCATCCTTGGTACAGCCAAAGAAGCATTAAAAGAAGGTTGGATATGTAAAAAAAAAATTGAATTTTTAAATAGGAGTGTAGTTCGTACACCAATATATATGTATATATATACATATCCTTCCTAAAATTCAAAAGAATCCAGATAACCCTCCAGGGAGACCAATAATTGCAACATGTGGTTCTGTTCTGGAACCACTAGCACAATATGTAGACACTTTTTTGAAACAATTTGTGGCAAAAACCCACGGATTTGTCCGAGATACTACGGACATGATTAACAAACTAGAGGGGTCAGACTTCAATGAACAGACATCATTTTTGGTGACGCTAGATATTGAAGCCTTATACACGAATATACCACCAGATGAAGCAATAGAAGTGATGAGACAGACCTTGGAATCCAGGCCTTTTCCACACAAGGTTCCTACAGAGTTTACTGTCTCTAGCAACCTTATGTTTGAAAAGCAATTTCTTTGAGTATGGGGATGATTTGTATCTCCAAATAAAAGGAGTAGCGATGGGGTGCAGTTTTGCCGCAGAAATCTGGTAATGGATTACTTTGAGAACAAATATATTTATGGAAACACCAATCCCTTTGGAGCACAAATTATTAAGTGGCTTAGATACATTGATGACATCTTTATGAAATAGGAGGGTAGCAGTGAGTCCTTGATTGCCTTCCAGAATTAGTTGAACCAACGTACAGTTGACTTACGGTTCACGATGAATTTCGACACTAAACGGATTCATTTTTTGGATTTATGGATAGAACCAATGGATGGACTGATTGAAGTAAATTTGTATACTAAACCTACTGATAGAAACACATTATTACATTTTTCCAGCAGCCATCCACGGGGTATTAGAGAAAACCTTCCATATGGACAATTCCTTCGCATTCGGAGAAACTGCACCAATAAGATTGATTATTTTGCCAATGCTCATAATTTAACAGCTAGGTTGGTACAAAGAGGATACCCAAGAAAACTAGTAAAAATGCATGCAAGCAGGCATGGTATACACCAAGAGAAGAATTACTCATCCCCAAGAAAAGAACCAGTGAGATCCTAATGACATGCGTGATAACATATCATCCAAAAGCAAATAAGATACGTTCAATCATAGAGAGGAATTGGAAAGCTTTAGCCTCTTTAAATGTACTCAAACCATTGTTCTCCCTCAAAAGAGGACGTAATATCAAAGATTCCTTGGTACGTTCTTCAATCAAAAGCACAAGGAAACAGGACATTAGAGAAATGCTCCAACTTCCACCAGTGATTGCTCATTTTCGGTGCAATACTTGTGCGGCTTGTGAATTTACTACTAATCACAAAGGTGTGGAAATTAATGGTAAAACACACCAACAATATAGGTTCTCTAATTGTAACACTAGAAATGTCAACTGTAGTATACAATGGCCTTGTAAATTGACATATATAGGACAAACTATGCAACCAGTGAAATCACGTATTTTGCAACATCGCTCTAGGATCAAATGTATGGTTCATGGTGCTCCACCGGTAGATCACTTCACTAAAGAGAAACATAGTAAGAATGATATTTTCTGGACATTATTACTTGTGACAGAAAAGAGAGGTGCTGAAGCTAAACACATTTTAGATAGAATGGAAGCCAGGATGATTGAACGATATGGCACGGCACGTAGTGATCTGAATGACCTTAATGAGATGTGGTCATTGATAAGATATAGATGAGGTATCTACCATGCTACAGTAAATTACTCATGTTTTCCATATTTTGAAGATATGTTTCTAAGACGTTTTGTTATACAGAAGCCATATGTAAGCCACATATTCAGTTGATTTCGTATATCGAAAGGTTTCAATACAAATCACTGTCTGTGGAGTGCAATGTGCTCACTCATACACAAGAGGAGCCTTGCTATATGGAGAGATACCTTTATTTATTTTAGGTTGTAATTTAAGCCGTCTAGATCGATAAATGGCTTTAGGTAGAAAGTTTTGTCTATGTTACAATTGAGATGGAATATTCTATTTCCAATGTAAATTGATCCAGGTATGTTGTTGTTGATTCCCTTTAATGATTTCATTTAACTATGGCGGCCGCATTATTGATTCAACACTTCTTGAACACATGGCATGCACATAACACGTTGGGTTGCTTTGGTTACGACGCAATAGTTCAAAGATCAAGCTCCCGCGGGTGAAACAGTGACTCACCCAGACGCAAACGCGATGAAACGCAACCCGACAGTGGAACGAAGGAGAGTTTCCCCTTCCCTGCAAGGCAAATAAATTCAGAAAAGTTAAAAGGTTCATTAAGACACATGAGAAACGTTAGAGAATAATTCTCGTAGTGCTCTGCATCTAGTTTGTAGAGTATTTCAATTTTCTAAGAATACATGTATTACTTTCTTAGGTGGAATCGGAAGCTGCAAAAGTACATAACCACTAAGGGCACCTTAGAGAAATGTGAACATCGATTTTCCAGTATATAACTAGGTTTTTTATGAAAAACCCTACAAGGTCAGTGATATTTGGGTGTTATATAACTTGATAGAAGGATATTGTGGATCGGTCTTACATAGTTTTTCATCCTGTCCTACTTCTGGTATTTTACGCCATTAAGTGCATGTGTCACATACCAGTACCTGACGTATTGTGTAAATGCACTTAAAAAAACCACACAAGGGATAAACATCATAATAAGGTCACAGGGTGCTCTAGTTGTTGAGATGCATTGAGATGTTTTGGTGAACAGGGTGATATGTAACCCTGGTGGATTTGTCACTTTTGTAATTAGAAGAAAAACATATAAATGAGTGTGATTTTATATTTAGGTATCCATGTTTCCTATGTCTTGAAGAGGCTGGAAAACAATTGAAGCTGAAACGCGTCAACAGAAATCCTTGAGAAGGAGTCAACATTTTTTTTTTCATTGGACAGAAGAAAAGATGAGTCCATGTGAAAGAGTTAGAATGACATAAATGCCAATTGCAGTGGACATTTGTTTTGACTACATCGAAGGAGATGACTGCTTTGTGAAATTACATACAGCAGCTCGCTTGGAACAATTGGGAAGCACTTTGCCTTGATACCTTTTAAATATTGGGACATTGGTGTGTTGTTTTTGTCTTGTTATGTGATGTGTTGATATTGAACAAATGATGTGAAATTAGGTGCATACATAAATTAGTATACGAATAACCGGGAAACAGGTAATTGAACGAAAATAAGAGGATTCTATAATAAATATAGTACAAAGAAATATAGTACATTAAGGTGAACAATTTATGTGTCACTTTGGAAATAATGAGTAGATATTGATCCCGACTACATATGTATTATATTGTAAGTTCGCTTTCCAGTCCACATGTAGTGGAGTTACGAGGACTGGCCCCTTTATTGGTTTCATACATTTTGACCTTGATGTCAGTAATCTCACCCCATAGCCAAAAAGTCAAAATGTGCCAAACTGCCTGTTCAAGTTTAACAGTAATTGAGTCAAATACATTTTTAATTCTCTTGTTTTCACAGTTAATATTAATGTGTAAATTTACACGGACGGCAGAGACACATAAGCGTACGCCAAAGCTTGCTGACTTTTAAAAACTGAACAGTTCTGAAATTACGGACAAATGCTGTCTGTCATTAAATAAATAATGAACAATGGACATTAGATGGCAACTGCCTGAAAAAAATTAAACCTTATAGGTGGTTTCCCTGTTTTCCTCTCTCACCATTGAATTAACACGAACCTGTTATAAACAGAAGTAAAAAAACTGCAAAAATGTAGCATGCAGCACCCTATAAAATTGTTTTCCTGCAAGGTCATGCTGAAAACAGAGGCACTGCAATGCAGTTGATTACACAAAAACAGAAATGAAAATCCCCACCCTTCTCAGTCAGCGAGTCAGCCCCATATTGACCACACAAAGCTTTCTAGGCAGTGGACTTGAAGGTGTCAATGTATGCAGATTGCGTCTTTTGCTCCTGTGTTGCAGCCGACATCCCTGCTGGGCCGGCGGGCAGAAACTTGGTTTCTGTCCGACGGCCCAGCGGGGATGTTGTTATGGCCACTGCGGGAGTGCGGCCGCACGCCGGATACATCTTGGCGGCCGGCAGTTGCCGCCCGCCAAAGTTGTAATCAGGGCCATAGTACATTCAGGTGAACAATTTATGTGTCACTTTGGAAATACTGAGTAGATATTGATCCCTACTACATATGTATTATATTGTAAGTTCGCTTTCCATTCCACATGTAGTGGGGTTACAAGGACTGGCCCCTTTATTGGTTTCATACATGGTTAGCTCATCTATTTAGATGCAAGGGGTTCCTCATTTATAAATAAGAAAGTTTGCAAATAGAATTGTTGTGGTGAGAGTGCTCACAACTAAATATTTCCGCCCTATTCCTCTTACTCAAGTGCTCATTGAGATGTCAGAATCAAGCACAGTGAGTTATACAGAGGCACAGATTAGTAGACTTTTAGAGCACTCTTCCCTTTTAAGTGGAGATAAAGTGGTCCTGGTTGTTTCAAATATAGATAAAATAGAGAAATTAAAACAACTGAAAAAGAAGAACATACGGACCCAATTATATGCACAAGTACTTTTAGAGTACTTGAAGAACAGTACTACTCCAGCGGGTCTTCAAATATAAAATATATCTGTTATATTTGTTGGAGACTGAGGCCCTCATTCTGACCTTGGCGGGCGGCGGAGGCCGCCCGCCAAAGTCCCGCCGTCAGGTTACCGTTCCGCGGTCGAAAGACCGCGGCGGTAATTCTGACTTTCCCGCTGGGCTGGCGGGCGGTCGCCTTCAGACCGCCCGCCAGCCCAGCGGGAAAGAGGCTTCCACGATGAAGCCGGCTCGGAATCGAGCCGGCGGAGTGGAAGCTGTGCGATGGGTGCAGTTGCACCCGTCGCGTATTTCACTGTCTGCGCAGCAGACAGTGAAATACATTTAGGGGCCCTCTTACGGGGGCCCCTGCAATGCCCATGCCAGTGGCATGGGCACTGCAGGGGCCCCCAGGGGCCCCGCGACCCCCCCTACCGCCATCCGGATCCCGGCGGTCGGACCGCCGGGATCTGGATGGCGGTAGGGGGGGTCGGAATCCCCTCGGCGGCGCAGCAGGTGGATTCAATGGGGCGGCGGTACACTGGCGGGAGCCCGCCAGTGGTGCCGGTCCGACCGCGGCTTTACCGCCGCGGTCGGAATCCCCATTGGAGCACCGCCGGCCTGTCGGCGGTGCTCCCGCGGTCCTCCGCCCTGGCGGTCTTTGACCGCCAGGGTCAGAATGACCGCCTGAGTGTATTTAACACAGTTTAGTGGTGTAGGAAGAGGACAATACTTGGAACAAGGGAGAACCCAGTTCACGGAACAAGGAGAATTTCAAACTCAGAGAATGACATAAAGGCGATGAGGCATTCGCCTCTAACTAAACAATATTTAGTACCTATTTATAATTTATCAAAATATTCACTCTCAGAATTTGAAAATCTAATTTTGAGTAAAGGTTTACCCTTTGTACCCACTAAACATCAGGATACAGTGGAATCCAAAACAGAAGTGTTGGAGTTCTTCCGTAAAATAAGCCTACGGGTCTTTTTCTCAAACCCAGATTGGTTGGAGACAGAATACAGGAGGAGGTTAAAGTCAGTGGGTTAAGATTGAAATCCACTTTTTGCCCTGAGAATAACGCATGGCCCCCGAAGTATTAATTTTCGAGAACACTGTTTTGCAAGACCTTGATAAATTGAACAACAAAACATTTTTTGTAATTATAACTGTTCACAGGAAGAGGTGTCAGCATTGTAAAAATTGTCCCAAAACAATGAGATTCTAATAAAACCAGGTCATAAAGGAGGTGCCGTAGTAGTGCTAGACAAGGACAAGTATGACAACGAAGTCCTACGACAATTAAGGGTGAGGGAACATTACAGACATTGATGAAACCCCACGCCAAGACTACAAAATACCATCCTTGGTACAGCCAAAGAAGCATTAAAAGAAGGTTGGATATGTAAAAAAGAATTTGAATTTTTAAATAGGAGTGTAGTTCGTACACCAATATATATGTATATATATACATATCCTTCCTAAAATTCAAAAGAATCCAGATAACCCTCCAGGGAGACCAATAATTGCAACATGTGGTTCTGTTCTGGAACCACAAGCACAATATGTAGACACTTTTTTGAAACAATTTGTGGCAAAAACCCACGGATTTGTCCGAGATACTACGGACATGATTAACAAACTAGAGGGGTCAGACTTCAATGAACAGACATCATTTTTGGTGACGCTAGATATTGAAGCCTTATACACGAATATACCACCAGATGAAGCAATAGAAGTGATGAGACAGACCTTGGAATCCAGGCCTTTTCCACACAAGGTTCCTACAGAGTTTACTGTCTCTAGCAACCTTATGTTTGAAAAGCAATTTCTTTGAGTATGGGGGTGATTTGTATCTCCAAATAAAAGGAGTAGCGATGGGGTGCAGTTTTGCCGCAGAAATCTGGTAATGGATTACTTTGAGAACAAATATATTTATGGAAACACCAATCCCTTTGGAGCACAAATTATTAAGTGGCTTAGGTACATTGATGACATCTTTATGAAATAGGAGGGTAGCAGTGAGTCCTTGTTTGCCTTCCAGAATTAGTTGAACCAACGTACAGTTGACTTACGGTTCACGATGAATTTCGACACTAAACGGATTCATTTTTTGGATTTATGGATAGAACCAATGGATGGACTGATTGAAGTAAATTTGTATACTAAACCTACTGATAGAAACACATTATTACATTTTTCCAGCAGCCATCCACGGGGTATTAGAGAAAACCTTCCATATGGACAATTCCTTCGCATTCGGAGAAACTGCACCAATAAGATTGATTATTTTGCCAATGCTCATAATTTAACAGCTAGGTTGGTACAAAGAGGATACCAAAGAAAACTAGTAAAAATGCATGCAAGCAGGCATGGTATACACCAAGAGAAGAATTACTCATCCCCAAGAAAAGAACCAGTGAGATCCTAATGACATGCGTGATAACATATCATCCAAAAGCAAATAAGATACGTTCAATCATAGAGAGGAATTGGAAAGCTTTAGCCTCTTTAAATGTACCCAAACCATTGTTCTCCCTCAAAAGAGGACGTAATATCAAAGATTCCTTGGTACGTTCTTCAATCAAAAGCACAAGGAAACAGGACATTAGAGAAATGCTCCAACTTCCACCAGTGATTGCTCATTTTCGGTGCAATACTTGTGCGGCTTGTGAATTTACTACTAATCACAAAGGTGTGGAAATTAATGGTAAAACACACCAACAATATAGGTTCTCTAATTGTAACACTAGAAATGTCAACTGTAGTATACAATGGCCTTGTAAATTGACATATATAGGACAAACTATGCAACCAGTGAAATCACGTATTTTGCAACATCGCTCTAGGATCAAATGTATGGTTCATGGTGCTCCACCGGTAGATCACTTCACTAAAGAGAAACATAGTAAGAATGATATTTTCTGGACATTATTACTTGTGACAGAAAAGAGAGGTGCTGAAGCTAAACAAATTTTGGATAGAATGGAAGCCAGGATGATTGAACGATATGGCACGGCACGTAGTGATCTGAATGACCTTAATGAGATGTGGTCATTGATAAGATATAGATGAGGTATCTACCATGCTACAGTAAATTACTCATGTTTTCCATATTTTGAAGATATGTTTCTAAGACGTTTTGTTATACAGAAGCCATATGTAAGCCACATATTCAGTTGATTTCGTATATCGAAAGGTTTCAATACAAATCACTGTCTGTGGAGTGCAATGTGCTCACTCATACACAAGAGGAGCCTTGCTATATGGAGAGATACCTTTATTTATTTTAGGTTGTAATTTAAGCCGTCTAGATCGATAAATGGCTTTAGGTAGAAAGTTTTGTCTATGTTACAATTGAGATGGAATATTCTATTTCCAATGTAAATTGATCCAGGTATGTTGTTGTTGATTCCCTTTAATGATTTCATTTAACTATGGCGGCCGCATTATTGATTCAACACTTCTTGAACACATGGCATGCACATAACACGTTGGGTTGCTTTGGTTACGACGCAATAGTTCAAAGATCCAGCTCCCGCGGGTGAAACAGTGATTCACCCAGACGCAAACGCGATGAAACGCAACCCGACAGTGGAACGAAGGAGAGTTTCCCCTTCCCTGCAAGGCAAATAAATTCAGAAAAGTTAAAAGGTTCATTAAGACACATGAGAAACGTTAGAGAATAATTCTCGTAGTGCTCTGCATCTAGTTTGTAGAGTATTTCAATTTTCTAAGAATACATGTATTACTTTCTTAGGTGGAATCGGAAGCTGCAAAAGTACATAACCACTAAGGGCACCTTAGAGAAATGTGAACATCGATTTTCCAGTATATAACTAGGTTTTTTATGAAAAACCCGACAAGGTCAGTGATATTTGGGTGTTATATAACTTGATAGAAGGATATTGTGGATCGGTCTTACATAGTTTTTCATCCTGTCCTACTTCTGGTATTTTACGCCATTAAGTGCATGTGTCACATACCAGTACCTGACGTATTGTGTAAATGCACTTAAAAAAACCACACAAGGGATAAACATCATAATAAGGTCACAGGGTGCTCTAGTTGTTGAGATGCATTGAGATGTTTTGGTGAACAGGGTGATATGTAACCCTGGTGGATTTGTCACTTTTGTAATTAGAAGAAAAACATATAAATGAGTGTGATTTTATATTTAGGTATCCATGTTTCCTATGTCTTGAAGAGGCTGGAAAACAATTGAAGCGTCAACAGAAATCCTTGAGAAGGAGTCAACATTTTTTTTTTCATTGGACAGAAGAAAAGATGAGTCCATGTGAAAGAGTTAGAATGACATAAATGCCAATTGCAGTGGACATTTGTTTTGACTACATCGAAGGAGATGACTGCTTTGTGAAATTACATACAGCAGCTCGCTTGGAACAATTGGGAAGCACTTTGCCTTGATACCTTTTAAATATTGGGACATTGGTGTGTTGTTTTTGTCTTGTTATGTGATGTGTTGATATTGAACAAATGATGTGAAATTAGGTGCATACATAAATTAGTATACGAATAACCGGGAAACAGGTAATTGAACGAAAATAAGAGGATTCTATAATAAATATAGTACAAAGAAATATAGTACATTAAGGTGAACAATTTATGTGTCACTTTGGAAATAATGAGTAGATATTGATCCCGACTACATATGTATTATATTGTAAGTTCGCTTTCCAGTCCACATGTAGTGGGGTTTCGAGGACTGGCCCCTTTATTGGTTTCATACATTTTGACCTTGATGTCAGTAATCTCACCCCATAGCCAAAAAGCCAAAATGTGCCAAACTGCCTGTTCAAGTTTAACAGTCATTGAGTCAAATACATTTTTAATTCTCTTGTTTGCACAGTTAATATTAATGTGTAAATTTACACGGACGGCAGAGACACATAAGCGTGCGCCAAAGCAGGCTGACTTTTAAAAACTGAACAGTTCTGAAATTACGGACAAATGCTGTCTGTCATTAAATAAATAATGAACAATGGACATTAGATGGCAACTGCCTGAAAAAAATTAAACCTTATAGGTGGTTTCCCTGTTTTCCTCTCTCACCATTGAATTAACACGAACCTGTTATAAACAGAAGTAAAAAAACTGCAAAAATGTAGCATGCAGCACCCTAAAAAATTGTTTTCCTGCAAGGTCATGCTGAAAACAGAGGCACTGCAATGCAGTTGATTACACAAAAACAGAAATGAAAATCCCCACCCTTCTCAGTCAGCGAGTCAGCCCCATATTGACCACACAAAGCTTTCTAGGCAGTGGACTTGAAGGTGTCAATGTATGCAGATTGCGTCTTTTGTGTTTTAACTCCCCGGCTAGGAGACAGAGGAGTCAAGAAACCAAGCCACTAACACCCCTCCCCTTCTTCCTCCACCGCCGACCCACCCACCCCCGCGCTGTTGTCCCAAATACATTTTGGTTGCACTTGGAAATCGTAAAGAAGCATTAGGTTAGGCCAGGGTTCTGCAAAGTCGGTCCTGGAGAGCCGGGTCCATGCCAGATTTTTAGCATATCCACATTTAGAAAAAAGATGTTTCAGAAATCTACATTTTTCTAAATGTGGATACGCTAAAAATCTGGCATGGAACCGGCTCTCCAGGACCGACTTTGCAGAACCCTGGGTTAGGCTGTGTATGAGGTGCACAGTACTTTGTAACTGCTGTGAAACAAACCAAACAGAACTGATCATCCAAATATTTCCATTACTCTTAACCCCAAATGTACTAAAAGATAGGCTAAACGACACTGCATGAAAACACGCAGCGCTACATTGTGCAAACTGTAAACATTTGTGCTATCCACCGTGCTCCTCCAAGGATGCTAAGCATTGCCAGGCACAAAGGGGACACAGCTGGGTCTTGCATGAAATTCGTACTAAAAGTAGACCCTGGAGTACAAATGGCTATGTGATGACAATGACAATCAGCCATTGTTTGTTCTGGGTTTCATTTGGTCCTAAGATTTCACACAAAGCTCGAGCATGCTAGTTTAGTAGGTGGGATCAGAGAAGTGGGATTTTAGAGTTTGACTCATGAAAATTTAGCACGCAAAAAGAGCTTTTGCACACAAAAGTTCATCGTCGCTGTTGTTTGCACATGATTGCATTGCTCTGCAACACCTGTGACCAGGACCACTGGAATTATGCAGAAAGGGCAAATTATATTACATAATGTTGCATAATGTGTGGCAGTATTAAGTTACTATTTTATCATTTTACTCATTATAAGACTGTGTGGGCAAAAGTTTCACTTCATTAGTGACAGTTTAATACCTAAATACAACAGTCAGCAAAAAAGAGCTTGCTTGCAGCTGTCAGCAAAAGATGTGGCAATGTTTTTATTAACTTTTTTTTCGTTCGTGTCAGAAACCTATGTTTTTGTTAAACCCTTAAAGTTATGCAGAAGATGATGGATTATATGGCAAGTGCGTCAAATCTGTAATTATGCTGAAAAGGCCCAGTTGCATAATCAAGTAATTCCAGGGGCCCTGCCCATGATCCTCAGAGGTAGAGAGGAGAGAGGCTGGCACATTAGAGGTTGAGAAGTAAATTCAAACCTTTCGCTCATTTTGCCCAAACTTGAACTTTTTTCACTTCAGAGACTCACAATAATTATTTAAACATGCATTTAAAAAAGGCCAATACATCTGGATTTAAATGTGCCCTTGCCTTTCCGAGCCTTGTCGTCAGTACCAGGTACACGGGTGCAGAGTTAAGGCTTTAACACGGCATTAGAGAAAGAAAGCTGTATGTCATTGTAATCTGCAAGAACAAAGTGTCCAGCTTTCCATTCAGCACACCTGGAACTGCTAAAGCCAAGCAAATCACAAGCTCACGGTGGGTCTGGGTGATGTATCACATGTTCAGGTCCTTGCAAGTCTGCTGCGGGCTGCCCCCGGTAATAGGTTTAGAAAAATCAGACGAGGCAGAATAGACAGATTTACCGGGTCTCAAAGGCGGTAAGGTGTCAGAGAAATATGAAAGTAGAAAACCATGACATTCCATGCCACTCCACTCTACAACACTCCTCGCCACTTTACTCCACTCTACAACATTCCATCCCACACCACTCAACTCTGACACTTTACTCCACTCTGTGCTCCACCACTCCACTCTACAACACGCCTTGCCACTCAACTCTGACACTTTACTCCACTCTGTGCTACGCCACTCCACTCTACGACACTCTGTGTCACTCTGACACTCTGTGCTACGAAACCCCACTCTACGACACGCCACTATGTCATTTCATGTAACACTGACACTCCACTCTAAGAACCTCAATGCCACACTAAGACACTCTGGCCCTCATTACGAGCCTGGCGGTCTGTGACCGCCAGGCTCGCGGTTGGCGGGAGCACCGCCGACAGCCTGGCGGTGCCCCTTAGGGCATTCTGACCGCGGCGCTTTGGCCGCGGTCAGTGCAGGAAAACCGGCGGTCTCCCGCCGGTTTTCCGCTGCCCGTCAGAATCCTCCAAGGCGGCGCAGCATGCTGCGCCGCCTTGGGGATTCTGACACCCCCTACCGCCATCCTGTTCCTGGCGGTTCGCCCGCCAGGAACAGGATGGCGGTAGGGGGTGTCGCGGGGCCCCTGGGGGCCCCTGCAGTGCCCATGCCAATGGCATGGGCACTGCAGGGGCCCCCGTAAGAGGGCCCCGCTTGTATTTCACTGTCTGCATAGCAGACAGTGAAATACGCGACGGGTGCAGTAGCACCCGTCGCACCTTCCCACTCCGCCGGCTCGATTCCGAGCCGGCGTCCTCGTGGGAAGGTTGTTTCCCGCTGGGCTGGCGGGCGGCCTTAAGGCGGCCGCCCGCCTGCCCAGCGGGAAACTCAGAATGCCGGCCGCGGTCTTCAGACCGCGGTGCGGTATTCCTGCGGCGCAACTTTGGCGGGCGGCCTCCGCCGCCCGTCAAAGTTGTAATGAGGGCCTCTATGCCATTCCACTGTACTACACTTCATGCCACTTTACTCCACTCTTCCACTGCACTCTATGCCACTCCATGGCACTCCACTCTACAACATTCCAAACTACATCACTCTGTGACACACCACTCTATGACACTCTGTCACTCTATGCCACTCCATTCTACGACACTCTACACCACTTTACTCCACTCTACAACTCTCTAGGTCACTCTACTCTATGACACTCTATGCCACTTCAATCTAGGCCACTCTACTCCACTGTTCAACACTTCACTCCACCACAAGCCACTATACACCACTCCACTCCATGTCACTCTACCCCACTCTACTCTATGCTGCTCTCCTTCACTCTAGGCCACTCTACTCTATGGCACTCCACAGCCACTAAACTCTATGCCACTCCACTCTATAACACATTACTCCACTCCACTCTACAACACTCCACTCTACAACACTCTACGCCTCTCCACCCTGTGACACACTGCTCTACTCTATGCCCCCTCATACTATGCCACTTTACTCTACTCTGACACTCCACTCTATGACACTCCACTCTATCCCACTCCACTCTACTCCACTCCAGAACACTCTATGACACTCTACTCCTCACCGCTCAGTGCCACTCCACAATCAGACACTGTATTCTACTCTACTCTACAACACTCTAGGCCACTCTATGCAACTTCACTCTGCAAAACTCTAGGCTACGTCACTCTACTCAATTTTAAAACATTCCACTCTACATCACTTCTCTCTATCACAATCCCCTCTACCACTCTATCACAATCCACTCTACAACAGCCCTCATCACTTTACTCCACTTTGCAATACTCCATACTACACCACTCCACTCTGACACTTTACTCTACTCTATGCTACACCACTCTACTCTATGACATTCTATGCCACACTGACACTGCACTCCACGACACTCCACTCTATGACACTCAACTCTATAACACTGAACTCTACAACGTTCCACTGTGTGGCACTCTACACCACTCCACTGTACACAACTCCATGCCACTCTACAATACTTTATGCCACTCCACTCCATTAGACTCCATGCAACTTTACTCCACTCAATGACACTACATTCTATGCCACTCTTCAGCACTCCACTCTACAACACTCTACACTATTCTGTGACATTCCCCTCTATGAAACTTTATTCCACTCTATAACACTCTACACCACTTTATGCCATTCCACGCCATTTACTCCACTCTATGCCACTCCTCTCTATGACACTTTATGCCACTCTATGCTACATCACTTCACTTTACTCCACGCTCCACAGTTGCACACTACTCCACTGTACAACACTTTAATCCACTCTATGCTACCCCACTCTATGACACTCCACTCTACGTCACTCTATTCTATGACACTCTACCCTACTCTACGATACTACTCCAATCAATGCCACTCTATGTCCTACCACTCAACACCACTCTATACCGCTTAACTCTAGGCCACTCTATTCTACTCTATGCCACTACAGTTTAAGCCACTCTACAACTCTACTCCACTGTATGGCACTCTTCTCTACTCTATGTCACTCCATTGTATGCCACCTTACTCTACTCTACGACACTCCACTCTATGACACTCCATTCTATCCCACTCCACTCTAATCCACTCCATAACATTTTATAGCACTCTACGACACTCCACTCACTGCCACTCTACACCACTTCATTTTACATCATTCTACTCTACAACACTCTCGGCCACGCTATGCCACTCAGATCTATGGCACTCTATGCTGTTGCATTGGCTCTCAATTTACCAATGAGGCTGCTGGATTTGGGGGGCAGCATCACCTGAATTGTGGGGAACTGAGTTTGATCCCACAACCTGTGACAACTGTTGGCCTAATCCACTTCCAGCGAGTCTGCAGCACCTCACTTATGTCCAAGAGCAGGGGTGATCTGTGGCAACCAGGCGCATGACATTGTGCCTTCTCAGGAAATTCGTACTGGACCAGATCTCTTCCTTTTCTCTCAGTTACATTCATCTCACACATGCAAAGATGAACAGAAGCAGGGGATGGTTCAATAAGATTTATTGAATCAGCTGAGTTCTAGATAAAACAACATGAACTGCAATAATTAGGATGATGAAACATACTTGAAGCAGAATGGTGACAAGAAAAGTGAAACACAAGAAAAGTCCCATCATAATGTCACTATACAAGATGTGTGATTCCTACCTACTCCACTAATGTTCTGTGTTAGAGCACAGTAGGATAAGCCTTAATCTGCCCTTTAGGTCCCCCAGGGAAGACATCAGTCCCATACCTGAGTATGGCAGTAGTGCCGAAGCCTGTTGTCTATTGGGATACTCTCCCCATGTAGGCTAGGGAACCGACAGTCTCAGCGAGAAGCTGTAGCGAAGTCAGACAGCATGCGATAGTGATCATCTGGCTGGGACCTCCCTCTAATGTGCAGGGACAAGAAAGATGTTTTTATAATAAAACTGATAGTGTTCTGAGAAAAATGTCCCCATATAAAAATACATATTTTTCTGTGTAATGTTATAGATGTGGTACCATTTGTGCCGGCAATCCTATCTTGTTGCAGCCTTGAAGAAAGCACAGAGTGAAAGAACATTGTGCTAACAAATGTAAATGCTTTCCTAAGTGAAAGGACAGGAAGGTAATCTAAAATAAAACATCACCACAAATGTGATCGTTTCTAAAAGAATAAAAAGGAAATTAAATAATATGCTACTAGGCTAAAGGGCACAGGCAGCAGGCCTAGTTGCTAAAATAACATGCCCACAAACATCACTAAAATGGCTCCACAACAACACCCCTTCACTGCAGGCCAGTCTATTCCACTCTACAACACTCCACTCTATCACATGCCACTCTACCATACTCTACAGCACTCCACTCTGACACCCCACTCTATGCCACTCTATGACACTGTATACCACTCTGTTCCACAACACTCCACGCAACTTTACGTCAATCTATGATACTCCACAATACACTACTCTACTCTACTCTGACAGTTTACTCTACTCTGCAGCACTCTATGCCACTCTAAGACACTCCACTCTGACACTCCATGACACTGCACTCTATGACACTCCACTCTATATCATTCCGTGTCACTGACACTCCACTCTATGTCACTCTATGCCACGCTATGACACTCTATGCCACTTCACTTTACTATACTTCTTTTCACTTTACTCCACTCTACATCACTCCATTCTACTGCTCTCCACTCTGTGATGCAACAATCTACGTTACTCAATGCCACTCCACTCTACTACACTCTATTCCACTCAATGCCACTCCACTCTATGACAGTCCCCTCTACAACACTCTATACCATTCCACTCTATACGACTCTACGACACTCGATGCCACTGTACATCACTCTATGCCACTCCACTCAACTACACTCTACACCACTTTAGTCCTCCATACGATGCTCTACGCTACTCCACTCCACTCCTCTCTACAAACTTTACTCCACTCTGTGCTAAGCTGTTCCTTGCCCCTTCCACTTTATTCTATGACACTCAACCCCACTCCACTCTACTCTGTGCCTCTCTACACTACATCACTCTACAACAATCTGTGCCACTGAACTCTATGACACTCCACTCTAAGCCACTCTGTGACTCTATTTCACCCTACGACACTCTATGCCACTTTATTCCACTCTACGACACTCCACTCTACAATACTTTACTTTTATGACACTCTAACACACTCTATGAAACTCTACTCTACACAACAACACTCTTTGACACTATGTACCTCAGCTCTACACCCCATACTCTAAATCACTTCCCTCTATGACATTCTAATCTATGACACTCTACTCCTCTCTATGCCACTCTACTCCACTCCAATGTAGAACAATCACCACCGCTCTACGCTAAGCCATTCAACTCTACTCTATGCCACTCTGCTCTATGACCTTGCTCCACTCTATGGCACTCCACTCTATGACACTCCACTCTACAACACTCTATGCTACTCTATGTGACTCCACTCTTTGCCCCTCCACTTTACGACCCTCTGCTCTATGACCCTCCTCTCTATGAGACTCTACTCTGCACCATTCCATAACACTCTAGGCCACTCTATGCCCCACCACTTCCCTTCACTCTAAGGCCCTCTACTCTACATCCCTCCACTATATTCCCCTCTCTGACACTCCACTCTATGGCACTCTACGCCCCTCCAATCTATTACACTTTACCTCACTTCACTCTAAGCCCCTCCACTCTACGCACCTCCATTCTATGACCATGCAGTCTATGCCATCCTACACCACACTACGCCACTCTGCACCACTCTACACCACTCTACTCTCCTCCACTTTATGACACTCTACAACACTCCATTCTATGACACTCAATTTCATGCCACTCCACGACATTCCACTCTATCCAACTCCACTTTGTCCCTCTCCAGTCTACCCCACTTCACTCTATCATACTCCAGTCTAAAATACTGCACTCTGCGACACTCTATTCCACTCTGTGCCCAATTCTCTACAACACTTTGTTCGACTCAACACCCCTCTATTTTGGAGTAATATGAGTCTTAACACCACGACCAATGCTGGAGAGCGAAGTGCAACCGATAGTGCTCTCTGTTTGAGACAGCTTCAACCGAGGCCGCTCCTGGATCCCACCGGGTCGCAGCCTTCTGGCAATCCATCAGACAGACACATTGCCCCTGTCTCAAGTAAGGGTCCAGATCATCCACAATGTTTTTTGGCAGACTGGCGTAAATGAGTTTGCAAGGAATTGAAGGACTTGTACATGAAGTTGGCCTGGAAGCGCAGCCTTGTTGATATGGCGCACTTTAAGGCTGTCTTTACATACAGGTAGAGGCTGAAGTGCATAAAAAAGTGTGGAACTGTAACCCTGAGTGCCGCGGGGAAGGGTCAGTAACTGGGTTGGCCAGGTTAAAGATCCTGCTAAAAAGAAAAAAATATTCAGTGACAATTTTATTATATTTTACATCCATGTAAAACACAAAAGCAGGTTATTCGGTAGGAAACGTATGTTTTTACATTATGAAACCTCAGTTAGCTAGTGCGATCAGTGCAAATGTGTGTGTGACCAGAAAGTCACAGAATTGAATCCTGGTTGGTACAGTGGAGAAAAGTGACTTGTGTATCTATATTGCTATGAGGTCCTGCCTGTGGAAAAAAGCTCTGTTCATATGTAAATTATTATGTATACCTATATACTTTTGTAATATGTCTATAATTAAAACATTTTTATAAGTGTCCATTAGAAGGACGTACTCCAGAAATCAGCTGGTCAAAGGCTAACATTAACTCTCAAGAAGAATACAAGTGTGGCACTGTGGCACTGGGGTCAGGGTTCAGGGGTCAGGGATATGAGTGGCCACTGTATTCAGTTATGGCCATCTCACTCCGAAAAAGGGGGTAGGGACATTTGCTAATATTATGGCCCAGGTCACACTTGCTGTGCACACTGGGGTCGGGCAGGGCGCCGGGGGCGAGGTACGTTGGATGGGATGTGATCTGGGATTTTTATTTATTTATTTTAGTCAAAGTGGCAGAGAACCTGCTTTGTGCCCCAGGCCTAGGAAAGATGCCCCAGTGGAGTGGGCAGAGCAGACAGCCTGCTTCACAGAGTATCATTGGTACTGCAGGGTCAGTGGCACCGGGGAGCCGTATGAAATGCCAACTAAACCTCAGTTATTGTTTTATAATCCTTCCTTACTTGCATCAGTGCCTAGTGCACACTTGCAATGCAGTGTTGCTTCAGATTTTGGAGCAGTTGCACAGGGATGGGGAAAACTGTAGCAGAGAAAACACCTTTGTGTGGGAATCAGAGAGTCACTAGCAGTCAACGAAGGAAGCTCAGAGGACTTTCGTACCTTACATAAATATGGTTGATTGAAAAAATTAAAACAATTTTAATAAAATGCATGCACAAACAAAGAGAGTGTAAAATGTATCACAGTCAATGGTACAAATAGACATGATTCACATACCAATTTAGAGTCATGCAAGTTGGGCTTCAGACCACTAAATGAGAAGGGTATATTGACATATTAAACCATCAAAGATAATTAAGCTATTAAAATCTTTTTAGGAACTAAAAGATGGTGACCCCTCAAGCTTGTTAAATGTGCTTTCTTCAAAATCAAAAAATCAAGGGCCTGGTGAAATCACTAGGATGACCTGGGCACTGCATGCCACGGTCCACAAAATATGGGCACAGTGAGAGGACCCTGCAGGCTGAGGGATTACTCTTTCACAAGTTGAGAAGGCCCAATACCTACGGTGACAGCCCCGGTGTTTCATCAGCTCTCCCGGCAGATTTGGGAAATTAAGCTTGTGTCCCGGTTTTTGGAGGGTTCGACTGAAAACAGTGGGAGGTGCGTTTTTATGTTTTCCAAAGCCAGGCTAGTGAGCAGCTGTTATCAGAAAGCAATTTAAGTAACAGGAATGATACTGGTTTAAATTTTTCATTTTATTTATGTTCTTAGTGCTTTTCTGTAACTGGATGCTGATGAGCACTGTCATTCTTTGCGCTCAATTGAAGTAAAATGTTAATCTTTCTTTTATTTTTGGGAAATATCACGGTTTTTTACTTTTAAAATCTGGTCACCCTACCAAATATCCACACTCACTGTGGTACAGAGCTCAATGTCTAGTAAGTTCAATTATTGCACCACAAATTGTGCCAAATTACAAAGGCCCAGACTTCCTTATACCATTTGCAAATTTAAGGATTGCAACTAATGCACAGTCATTAAGAGAACCATCAATATTCTTACCAGATGAATCTTGTATAAAATAATACCCACTGCTATTTTCAGATACCAAGCAGTATACCTAATTATATCAAGAATACCTATAAATCTGATGGTGAATTAATTATAATCTCTTGAAAAATTGCAGGCCTAGATAGACACCTAAACATAATCGTTCAAAAACTGATTGCCTTATTCAACAAACACTATGACCCTCATTACAAACCTGGCGGTCGGTGTTAAAGCGGCGTTAATATCACCAACAGGCCGGCGGTAAAACAAACGGGATTTTGTCCCTGTCGGTAACCGCCATCAAAGACCTCCACTTTAAAACACCGACAGCCAGGGTGGTAACGCCCGCTGGGCTGGAGACTTCGGTCTCCAGCCCGGCGGCCGTCACAATCCCACCCTCGGGATTACGACCCGGCCTACAGCCATGGTTTTCGTGCCAAATTTACTGCCACGAAAACCATGGAGGTAGGCCCTATCAGTGCCAGGGTATCCCTTCCCTGGCACTAGTAGGTCTCCCCCATCCTCCTCCCCATCGCCAGAGTACTCCCCCACCCTTCCTCTCCTGAACCCCAGAAATATACACACCTGCACGTGCACCCATATACACACATGCACACATGCATACCCACCCACGCATGCACAAATACATACCCACACACCGCAACACACACCAACATACCTTGTCACACACATGCATTCATAACACACAACACACACAACCACTCATTTACGCACGCATTCAGCGCAAATCATACCCGCATGCATGCATTCTAAAACATTCACACACACCCCCACATACACACAACACCCCCCACATACACACAACACCCCCACATACACCCAACACCACCCACCCCCCTCTACTGTTAGAGAATCCGACTTACCTGCTTGCAGGGGGTCCTCCAGCTGGAGACAGTCCGCGGCGCTGCATTCAGCAGCAGCGTACACTAGCAAAACACCACCAGGCCGTATCATTAGTCATATTACGGTCGGTGGTGTTTTGCTGGCGTGGCGGTGCTGCTATCAGCAGCGCAGCCTTACCGCCGCCCGCCGCCATGATCGTCGGCGGTGTTCCTCCAGCATTCTGGCGGTATATCGTCGGCGGTCATGATACGTGTAGACAGCTGGTTGCCACAGCGGCGGTATGTTGGCAGACATCGCCGTGGCAGTAGGTGGTAGTTACCGCCAATATTGTAATGAAGGCCTATGTAGTGTGTATGCAAGAAACATGGAAGTTCTCTAATCTCTCAGTATCTAGTTTTTCCTTCTCTGAAATTTTGGCAGTGGAGGGCTGCTGACAATGACTAGCAACAAATTCATTGTGAAGTAACAGACTCAAGCTCACTTCTAACTACATACTAGCAGTCTTGCAAAACTTTTACAATAATTTGAAACTGTTCATTATAATTGTTTACTTTCCCTCTGATTTGTTAAAGAACAAACATGAATATGCTGCGATTCTCGCAGAACTTGATTCTCTTTTAGGGAAACATGGCCACTTACTGATTATTATAACCAGAGACTTAACCAAAATCTCTTACCATCAGCTTTGCAGATTTCAAGTCCAGAGGACCCCGACTTAATCTGTAGCATCCCATGTCCACATGTAAATACACCGGGGAAGAACAAGCGATTGACTCCATTAAACAAGCATATCTATCCTCTTTTATCTGACTCAGGATATAGATCGTTTAATGGCAGGATACCAAATGATCACTCAGAATTTATTATACTTTCTTTCACTATACTCACTGTCATACATGTAAAGATTTTGAAACTGAAAGTGATCATGACCCCCAGAAGATTATATTTGATCCCACATTTGATCAGTTGATGTCCATCTCCTTGAGTTTGAGTTCATGTGCCATTCTTTTTCCTCCATCCTTAGCTTGGCTAACTGCAGCTCCCGCTTGAGCTTCCTCTCCTCCATCCTGTCCTCTAACTTCACTTGTGACAGGTCTCTGGAAGACATACTGCTCCCTGCCTCATCCTGGGCATCCAGACTTTCCTCCTGGGGGCAGAGGGGCTCTTCCTTCAGCTCAGGGTCCTCCTCTAGGCCTTACCCCTCATTCTCATTCAGACCCAGCCCCCCCTTGGGATCATCATCCTCTGTTACTGCTTGCAGCCTCTTGACCTCCTCACATGCTTGGAGAACTATCTGTTGATCCACCTTGGAAGCTTTTCTGCCCACATTCAGTCCCCACTTCTTGCACAGCATTTGCAGCTCAGCCCTAGTGAGGTTGTCAGCATTCATTAGATCCATCTCCATTGTAGTAAAAGAAGGTAGGTTTACATAAATTTAGAAAAAAAAGAAACAGCCAGTGGAGACTAACAATAATCTCAAAAGACGTCACTGATGACAAATTATTCATCTGGGATGTTTGTGTAACACAAGTCTTGAACCACACCAATGAACACCAATATGGGAAATTGGGTTGTTGTTTGACTGCGGTGTGATCTCTGGTCATGCAACAGCCACCATCCCTTTGCAGGGTGAACCACAAAAAGTCCCTGAATTAACCCTGGGTAGGTTGGCACAAAAAGCAGTCAGGCTTAACTTAGAGGAAATGTGTAAAGTATTTATGCAGCGCATACACAGTAATAAAGATCAGTCAGAAAAATCCCAAACCAATTTAGAATAATAGAGTAAATGTTAATACATTATTTGACACCAGAATTACAAAAATCCAAATAGTAGAACTGGAGTTATGAATTTTTTAAGTTTATGGTTCAAAACTGTGCCCAAAAGATAAAAGCAGCAACCGCAGACATTTGGTTGCAAGAGACCGGGGCAAAATCAAAAAGTAAGACCGACCACAATGGAGCACGGTTTGGATACAGGAACTGGATTGGGCCTGTTCAGCGCTTACCTTTGGACTTTTGAAAAGATTTGATAGAAAAATGTCTTGAGAGATTTGGCAGCCCTTTTGGGCTGAACAAGTAAAAACAAACCTAGCTCATGTTTTACTCTTATTAGAGCTCCCAAGAGAGGCATAGCTTTGACCACACAAAAGGGAACCTCCAGTATAAGTCAAACAATACCCTTTCAAGATTAGAGTGTTGTGTAAAATATGTAAACAAGGAAGCAGGGAACTCTGGATAGTTCCCAGGTTTTAGGTGGAGAGCAGCTCCTTTATAAATACAATGCCCATCTTTGATTGCCTTTGCTTGGCCCATGTCTAGTGTTTTGGATATATAGATATACATATATGTGTAACATAAAAAGTTTACCTAGAAATTTTAGAAACATATCTATATATATATTTTACCTTGTGGCAGTCACAACTAGTTAGGACCATCTTTCCATAGAAAAAGCATTTTTGACTTGCCTATATCTTTGGCAATGTTTGACAAATCTTCGTAAAAGTTGCCAAACAAAAGTGTCCCGGTGATTCTTGTTGTGCAAGGAAAGTTTTGGGCTGATCCATAAAGCGGGCCGAGAAGGGGGGAGGGTCAAAAAAGTTGCGTTTCCCATGTTAATTCTCATTGGACCTTTAGACACAACCACAGATCAAACCACTGGATGGAATTACACCAAACTTGGCAGAAAGCTACCTTTCGGTTTGCAGATGGTGCTTTCGCTTATTTGGTGTAACCTCGTTCAGTAGTTTTGGAGATATTAAAGGGAAAAAAAATGTGTATATCTCTGGCTGCGACGACTTCGCAAAAAAAGACAAGCTTGTACAGGGATATGCACAGCTCTTGCTGGCTGCCAACACCCTGACCCCTTATCTCAGGTGCTGGGGTCCCAGAGGGAACCTCTCTAGAGCTAAAAGCCATTTTTGTTCTGCATTTTCACTTCGATTCCCGGTGGATGTGGCAAAAAGAATAAAAAAGAAAATAAGCTCGGGGTCCTGCACTTGTTTTACATAGAGCCCCAGGTGGGCCAGGTCCCAGGGGCATTGATTCATATATGCGAGGGCAGGGAGGTCACCCAGCCTCTCCGCAACCTCGGGGAACACTACCTCCCCGGTGCTTTAGTCAAAATTATTGCAGTGGGTCCTCGATCCCCCCATTCTACCCTTGAGGGCCACCACCTCCCCAGGGCATTTTTAACATTGAGTGCAAAGGGCTGCCAGGCCCCCCTGCAGCCCTGGGGACCACCACCTCCTCGGGGCTCTTTCAAAATTGAGTGCGGAGGTTGCCGTGCAGTGCCCCCCCATTCAGTGTCACAGCAAACACTCTGTCAAACAGCTCTCCCTTGCTGCGAGCAGAGGTTTCCTCTGTCACCCTGCCTGCAAAGATGCAGGCCAATTTTAAGTGAATTTTTAAATTCTATTTCCTAACTATAACACCCCTGTAACCCTTGTTTTTTCAGTTTATATATATATACATAAATATATATATATATATATATATATATATATATATATGTGTGTGTGTATTTATATACATCTACACAGACTCAAGCATTCCTGTAAATCAGAAAAGAAATAGCAAAGAGTGCACATAGGTGGGAATATTCAGTGCTTATGACTATTGATGAAGATCGCATTGAAGAGAACCAAAGGTATTACTTCACTTGTATATTTCTTTAGCTCATCACAGTTCTGACTCAGTTTGCTGCTAATGTGTATGTTTAATGGGGGGTTTTGTTGCTTGTACAGGGTAAGGCATAGCAAAGACAGAGGGTGTTCATGCTTTTCTTCTGTGTTGTTGTTGCTCACTTTTCTCCCTTTGCCTCTTGAGGTCTCAGCAAGGCGGATTAATTTCAAGTCCTTTGATCTCATCACTGGGGGTGCGCTGTAAGAAACAAAACCCCAATATTCAGTCAACATTCAGTATGCTACATTTGGCTACAGTATACATGAACACAGGGATGTCTTACAAAATAAAACTGTTATTGTTTTTGTTCTTTTTACACATTTTACACTTTGTTCAGATACTTTGGATAAAAACACACACTGGAGGTTAGGCTAAAGGCAGTTCAGGGAAAAATGACCCAAATTGTGGCTGGTACTATTGGTCGTGGCTTCCATTCATTACCTACCAACAGGGTATTGCTCCAACAGTAAGATTCCTTCTACAAAGGGCAGGGATTGCAATCGCTAGTGCTCCTCTCCTTACACCTATGTCACTACAAGTAACTTCTGGGGAGCGCAGGGTGCTGGGCACCTTACTGGTGGCTTCAGTGTAATCTGTCTGTAATTACAAATTAACGGCTAATCTCTGATACCTGTGCAAACAGGAATTTGCAAGAGGATCCGAATGATGAGTTATGTGTTAATTCTCACACCCTCCTGGTAGATTCCGGTACATTAAATCTGCTGAAATGTATCTGGAAGGGGAATAGCCTGGAAAAAAGCAAAGCTTGTGAAATTCAGTATTTTTAGGCCAATTCTTTATTTTCTGCCTCATTTGCCTCTTGAAACTCGAAATAGCAGGTATTTACCAAACATGCTAAATACTTCTCACTGGGGTAATAGTATTTACCATGGTTAGCAAACACTCCACTGTATTCCACCCAAGTGGCAATGAGGGCTTTTAATTGAGCAGTAATAGAATCCAATTTAAGATGCTAGATCAGAGGCCTGCCTACAAATTTGTCAGAGTATCCCTCAGCTCGAAGTAGTACAGACCAAGCCCTGTAGGTTTACACTTTAGGAAGTGGTGAGGATGTTGAAACCAAGCACCACTGCAGAGCAGTTAAAAGATGAAGAATGAAAAGTTAATCCTAGATCTCCATTGTGGGAATCAACTGTAAGGTAAAAAAAAAATGAAAAAGTCCCATCCGTTTCCTTTTTAAGGAACTTATGGAGCACCCAGACGAAAGATCTAGTTTTTTTCCTCTATGTCACTCTCTTTAGAAAGAGAGGAGAACTTCAAGATATAGTGCCCTCAAGTAAAGATGATGTTCCTTCTTGGGTGGGCAGACAGGTGGTTTCTGTATAAACTCTTGTTTGTCCTGAGTGTACAATCTAACACATCCATTGGTCGTATGCTATGGACTCCTAGGTAGAGGCAAAGATGGAAATTCTCTCACTGACCTCTTGAAATGGAGTTGACAGGAGAAGCTGCTGTGAGCAGCCAAGCTCTTATTTGGTTGTGCTACGGGCATTCTTGAGTTGAGAGGTGCTCCTCCTCTACCATACCCTTATCTTTGGTTCCTGTTGGATGTGTATCCCTAGTCATAAATGATTCATTGTAGGAGTTATTATGGTCAGATGTAAAGCCTCCCCTGTAAGGCTGGGATCCTTGTGAGCCACAAAAAGTGACTGAGTCGAGACAACCGTAGTGCAGAACACCATGGAATTTTGCTGAATTCATGTCTTTCTTATTGTTTTGCAAGGCATCGTCCACATGTTTTCCAAATGGGGGTCAGTTTGTCAAATAGCCTTTACAGGATCCTAGCATGGACCTTTGGAAGGAAAGTTGTAGACCAGAGTCATCCCTACCTTCTCAAAGTGAGTAAAGGATACATTCATTGCATCATTAATAATGGGTGCAGATGTCACTGCTTCTTCCTTAACAATTGCCTTAGCAGTCTCCCTTTTGTCTTCAGGGATGAGCTAATTCTGTGGTAAAATCCCATGCCACATCTAGGATCATAACGGCCCAATATTCCGAAGGCATTTGCGGCTTTAACTGATGATGCCACCATCTAAATAACTTCATGGCCCAAATTATCTATCCACCAGCTGTCTGTCAGAAAGAGCTGACAATGGCATGATTGGGTTGTTTGATCTGCGTTGGACCGCTGACATATTGATAAAGTTGGGCTTCAGATGGCCCAAAAGGCAGGCAGGGGCTGAAACATTTACCCTGTACTCCTTTTCCAAATGGGTTACTCCAAGTGGAACCATAGTCGGCATCTTGACTGGCTTTGAATAACTGTTCCTTAAAATCATAGAAGAAGCATTGTTGCTCCACCAAACCCTTTGAGAAATTGAACTTTTTAGTCGTTCTTTAAGAGCATGAAAATGGGCAATCTCACCTGGAGGCAATTCTGATTGGATGTACGATTTGTCATCATCCTTGATTATGATTATAATTGTACCATTCATCATTGCCTCTGTAGTCTCACAGCTGGAGTTCACTTTCTTATTTCAAATCTGAATGCTCAGAATCACCTCTCAGGTCCATAGGTGATGGTGCGACCACTGATTGTGTGACAGATCTGGCAACTCTGTCAAAGGAAGTGAAGGAGAGGACATGGAGAAGGAGATGTACTTGTCAGAGTTGGAGGTAGAATAGGTATGGCTGGGGCCAAGGGAAAGGTGGGCTTATGTTGCCAAGCAGACTTTCTGAGGACGCAATCTTTCAAAGGTATCCATTCGCTGCAAAATTTACAAAACACACAAAGCAATTCTATGACTTCAGGTTCCGTACAGTAACAACAAGGTCCATTAGATTGAGGAAGGTTGTCAGCTATCAAGGTCTGTGACTGCTATTCCTAATCCTGGTAGGCTTCCTCCTCATCTGAAGCCTGTTCCTCAAACCCAGGGAAGTCATTCATATTCAGCTGTGTAGGACAGTAGCTCACCTCTGAGGCATCCTAGTTGCTATGATCTGCCACCAGCTCAGATTCCAGAATTTGGATGGTAGGCTCGCAGTCACGTTTATAAGTGAATAGGTAACTAATGTTGAAAAAACAGACGTTGACAGTATTTTGGATGAGGTCTTCATCACCGAACTCCCCGATGGGGCTGTCACCAAGATAGTACGTTTCATCCCAGTTGTTGACAGGGTCGGTTTTGATGGTGGAAAGAGCAACAGCCTTTTGGTGATCTTTGATGGCGTTGTCAATGACAATGGTCTTACTGTTGAAGGCGTTACAAAGCTCTCAGGCTTAACTTAAGGCAACGGGTAAAATATTTCTGCAGCACTCAACCAGCAATAAAGTGAAAACACAACACAAGAAAAAGGTCAAACCAATTTGGAAAGATAGAGTAGATTTTAACAAATGAACTGACACCAAAACAACAAAAGACCAATAAGTTGAACCAAAGATCTACATTTGTAAAGGTTGAAGTTTAAACCAAAAATAGCATCAAAAGACACATACCCCCATGTTGACAGCGGCACAAGCTGAATCTGAATTGGGGCTCGATTACAGTAGGTTTCTTTTGAGCATGTTTCCAGTGTGGTAGTTGACAAAGACGGAAAGTTCAGAGCGGACAAAATCCAAAGTCCAAGCCCAAGAAGCCCTCAATTGTGATTGGCTGTAGCTCTGCGTTGGTCCCAACGAAGCTCTGTACTTTCAAACATAGAAACTTTTCTGGAAGTCAGATCTCCTTCAGCGGGGCAAACCAGCAAGTTGAGGCCACCCATCGATTCAATGGGGAATTGTCAGTTCGCAAGGCAGAAAGTTGGCAAAAAATCCCACTTACGTTTGAGGACAGGAGAAGTACAGTCTAATAGCAGCGTATGGTCCAGGACCTGGGGGGCACCAAGTGGGGGCACCACTTGGGGGGTTAGAACTCCCTCCAACAGAGGTAGGTGGCAGGTCCAGGGCAGCTGCAGCTGGAACTAGTCAGTTGGGCAGCTGCAGGGATAACAGCCTCTGGTAGCTTGTTGTGTCCATCTAGTTCAATCGGAGGTCACTTCTGGGGTCCAGCCTGGGAGTGGAGCGCAATCCTTTGTCCACCCGCTAAACCAGTTCTTATCACTTCCATCCCTCCCACTGGGTTTGGAGCCATTCTTACTAAAGAGACAAAAAGGAGGCAGGCCTAGGTGTGTGTTACATCTGGCAGAGGGTTTTCACAGCCAGTACATATAAAAGGCTTGACTACTAGACAAATTGACTATGGCTCTTTACTGTACTTGCATCTTTCTACAGGCTCCATTTTGGAAGTCAATTATCATGCTATTTAAAGGTTAGTTCATTTATGTATTAATGCTTTTTCTCTGACATGTCTCACTTGGGTGGAATTGCAAATAGACAGATTTGGATTACTCCAGGAACATTCCTGATACATTTGTTAATATTGCTGACAATAAGCCTGCTAAAAAGCCAATTTTATAACCTATCTGTGTATTGTGGATGTGGCCATACGTGGGAATTTTGGATTGAATTATACAAATTGCAAGAGAGTATTAGTGAGTAACATTGTTTGGACAGAAATTCATTGGCTGATCCATTCATCTATTGCACTGGTATTATCCTAATGAATTTGCTATGAAAGATTGTGCTATATTTCTTGGTTATTTGCTCTATGCCACTGTAGATTGCAAAATTTCCTTTTTTTCTATTTTAATTAACTTAAGTTCATTATATTGTCCGTTTTCACTGTTGTCACCCATCCTGTGATCAATGTGAAGTGTTGCCGAAATGCAGAGGGTTGCTTGCTAATTCTCATTTGCACTATTGACATTTGAGATATGCGTGCCTTTTTTCCTGAATGCCAAAAGAAGTTATTTAATACCGTATAAATAATGCCACCCACTGGCGGGTACTGCCATGTTGTTCTCTTGATCTCTCTTTTGTTTCTGTATATTTGCCAAATTTGTGTTTTGAGCATGCCCCTCAGGTGACCCGAGTTATGGCATGTGTTGTGTGCATTGGTAACCATGACTGTCAAATTTCAACAGTTTGAGCAAGAACCACAATTCACTTTTTAACTGTTATCTTTCAGTAATTTCATTAATTATTTACTTCATTTTCAACCAGGCGTGCACTGTGGGGACTGCGGCACAAGGCCTTTGGCTGCGTACTGAGAGGATTGGCTGCAGGGCCAAGTCCTAGCCCCACCGCCCTGTGACTACTCAACTTCAGCTGTGTACGGCCTGACAGGTACCCATTTAGCTTCAGTGCTAAAGTTATTAGTGAATACATCTCTAATTGCCCTACCATTTATCTTGCCCCCTCCCCAACATCTCCATGATCTGCTCCAAAGCTAAACCCACAAAACGTCTGCCAAATTTTGTGTACGTTCATCAGACACTGCCAAATGTATTCTCTGATGAATACTTCTTTCACCCCCCCCCCCCTTGAAATCTCCCCTATTTTTGAAGGGCTTGCATAAAATTGAGAAAACATTCGGCTAAGCATGCAAAATCTCTGCCACATTTTGTGCAGATTCACAGATGGTGCCAAAGTTATAATCAAATATCAAAACCTTTTGATCCTCACTTGTACTACTGCTCCTCATTGGATGGGTACCAAACATGAAATACCTGCAGTAGGTGTCATTTGCTAAATGGCTGCCATTTTTCTTGCAGATGCTAAAGTTATAAGCAATTGAAAATAATACCCCATCCCTTTTAACTTTGCCCCATCCCATGATAGATTGGCAAAAAACTTGACATACCCCCCCACCTTTCAAAGTTGGGGTGCACAAACTTACAAATACTAAAAGAAGGTAAAACATGCTACGTCCATTGCAAATTTATAGCAGCTCCATCAAATGATGCCAAATAGTGTATCAAAAATATTTTGACCCCGCCGCTAGCGTTGTCTACGCCATTGGATCTTCATGAAACCTAATATACCTGCCCTGGTATCAATTGCTAACTCCTTGCCACACTTAGCACAGATCAATCAAACAGCACCAGAGTTATAAGGAAATAGACATTTTATTGACCGCTCCCTTTATGGACTGGTACAAACCTCCCACCCAACAGAAAATAATGCTTCACAGCTTCTGCTTTGTGCCAATTCATCACACAGTGCTGAACTGTTTAGCAAACACTTCTTTGCCCCACACCTGCTTTTATCTGGCTCTGTCTTAATAGATATTATGAACAATTTCAGAAATAGAAGTAGTAACTTCAACATACTGTTTGCCAAATGTTAGGCAATTCTCAAGCGGTATGACACATTTGTAAGCAAATTACCAAATGGCCTTTAAACTGATAAGATGCACAAAGGGTTAACCCTTTAAACTTAGCTCAGCACCTTTTTGCACATATATATCTCAAAAACTACTGAACACATGTAGAGCTCATCAAAAAGCCGCCTTTCTAAGTAAAGTGTATTTTATGCCAAGATTGGTGTAAATCCATCCAGCGGTTCTTGCTATATCTTTAGCACCATTTTATACGGGAGATAAGATGGGAAATGAGAGACTTTTCACCAGGCCCCTTAACTTTTTTCCAGTGAATGGGTCTTCAGGAACCTTGGCATGCTGAGGGTCAGGTGGTAAGTGGTTTTGTGCAAATTGTCTCTGGGATCACAAGTTACAAGCAAATCAAAGAACACCTTTTTTAAGTGAAGTGCGACAGTATACTGTCTACGCAGAGGTGACTGCCAATGATATATATGTATACTGCAGCATGATGTCATGTGTGGGTGTCTGATGGTCTGTTTGATGTGGGTGCCTGATGGAGGGGTGTGTGATAGTCTGTGTGGCCGTCTAATTTTGTGTGAAGGGGTTTGTGTTGGGAAAGGAAGCCCCCTGCATGCCCTGGGAGTGTGTCCTCTTCTGCCCTATGTCTTTTCACCTGTTTGTATAGTTACCGTGTCTATAGTTCTCCTCCAAGGAATCCGACAATTATGTAAGTTCACAGAAAGGCCCACCTAGTTTCAAACATTGAGGCCACCAAGTGGTGCTCCGTGGTGGAGGTGGGCACCCACAGTTCACCTCTCTCCCACCAGAGCTTTGGATTGGTGGTGGTGCGGGCATCATTTCAGGTTAAGGGACAGACCTTTTTACTTGTCTCCGGACCTTTCCTGACCAAAAGCTTCCAGTCTCCTCTTGTCCTTGCTTCTAACTCTTCGAGTTACGTCTGAAAGGCTGTATATCACCAGACTCAGTGATGCTCAGTTTATTGAACTTTGATAGGCTGAGTAAACCATGCGAAGAGGCCAAGCTGTCATCAGCATGTCATGATTTTTAGCAGGGACTGTTGAACTCAACGAGTTATTTTATCAACAACTACATTCAGGTCTCACCTCAAATAAGATTTGTCTTCCAGGTGACTATGCGAAGAAGCCTTCTTCCTCTCCTCCAAGGGAAGTATTCCCTATTCTCATGGATAGTGCAACAAGGGAAGATTTTCTGGAATTTGGGTGGCAAAGCAAGAAGCAAAACATAATCTTAGTGTCCAAAAATGACAATAAAAGTCAAACAATCAACAACTTATCAGTTATTCGAAAGGGTTTTAATAGTTGCCTGCACGTATATAAACTTGACAATTATAAATACCAACATATCAGAACAAGTAGCTGTGCAGTGGTTATATGTTGTTAGTCGAAGATTGTAGAATTAATATATGTGCAGATCTTTATTATACGACCTTCTCTACAAATGAAGAGAACGTTATGAAAATTAGTCTAACGATTCTAAACTCCACCATTCATAAAGATCTTATTATTCCTTCAGCAGACATAAAATCCTCAGAAAACTTTGCATGTCTACATTTTATAATTTTGTAATTTCAAATATTGCAATCATTCTATTTGCAGCTACTAATTATACAGATGACCTCACACAATCCACACACTTCCGAATGGATGTCATCTGAGATTTCTTTTAACATAAGGACCAAATAGCAGGACTACAGAACACACTATTTAAAGGCAAAATGGATGGAAAAATACCCATACTAAAGAAATAAACATTACTCACCTGCAATCTATTTGAATACATAAACAGTAGAATATCTCTGCGCACATGCGTGATCAGGACACGTGTTAAAAGATATTTTTTCATATAAAAAAGCACGTAAATGAAAAAAAAACTATGCCCATAGAGGAAACTTTTTTTGGTTTTGAAAAAAGTCAACTAGGTTGGCGAGGGCTGGGGGAATGGAGTGATAGCACCAAACCAACTTTCCTCTCTAACCTCACTCATCCTTATCTGCATACATTGCCAGTGCACCAGATCCATCCTGGCAAAGTTTGTATTGCCACTGATATAATAATCCTGTGCAGTATCTGCCACCGTCCACTTCAATCAGCAAAGCCCAGAGGAACCAGGCATTGACACCGGGGCCTGAAGTTTTGAAAGTTGACACCGAGACCCGGACTGAAACATTCTGTGTGAGCCCCGGATGGCAGATTGAACACAGGCCTGAGGGGCTTCTCTGTTGGACGACACTGCACCTACCTGCTGTTCATACGGTGACTGCTCGTTGGATGCTTGGAACAAGGAGGTATGAACCCGGGAACTAGCAGCCATCCATTTAGGTACAATACTGGGAATACACATGCCAGTGAAACAGCAGTAGTCAGTCTTCTGACTGCAGCACCAGAGGCTTTACTCAGACCTGGGTGGCCCAATTACTGCTGAACCCTTAGGATTGCCCTTAGAGCTATCACAGCTACAAAGCTGAACATTAATCAGTGCCACTGACCTTCAACAAGGGTATCCTAAGTATGTATGTATGTGGAATTTATATAGCATGACCAAGCCAAAGGTAGAAGAGCGCTGTATACAGCCAAGGGTAAGGGTGGGATTTGAACGGTAGGTTGCTAGTTTGTGGAGTGCTACTGCATCATGATGAAGTGACCCCTGAAATAGTAAGAAGTTATCTCCTCCTGAGCTAGAGCCTGACAACTACTACCATTTAGCGAGTTTGACCTCTGATTGTCTCTGGGAGTGAACTAAGGTGAAATATCCATTGACGGTCACTTGCCAGCTAAGCGGTTTCTTTGCTGACCTAGTTGAAGAAAGAGTTGCCAAACAGCAGTTTAGATTAATGGTTTAGACAGACTCTCAACTCAGAACAACCTCTCCATCCACAAAGATCGAGCACCCCCGACTCTCGAGGGGATATAGAATTTGGCTCTGTGATCCAGTTATCCACAGGCACCACCATGGAGTTAGGACAAGTTCAGATAGCTCAAGATCATTTGCAGCAGTTTCTTAAGGAAACCAAGTCAGACGTGGGACCGATCAAATCTGATTCCAGTTGTTACTCCAAAGTACTGAAGGCAATTTAACTTGTTTGGGAGCCACCGAGAATCAACTTGAGAAGACAGTTGAATAAAGATCCGAGGTACAGGATTACATGTGTGACATCGTCGTGTCACTAAGGGACCAAAATAAAGAACTACAGCTTAAGCAGGATTTAAAAAACAACTTTTGCTTAAGAGGTCTTCCATGCAGCGTGGAGAGACAAGACGCAAGGAGCTACCTATGAGAATTACTACACTTTATGAGGGCAAAACAACATTAAAGATCCAGATTGTTACACTGACATCCAAAACAATGTGACATGGGTGAAAATCTTTGCAGACGGTGCAATCTTGGAGAAGATAACAAAGGTAATCACTGGGGTATTTAGAGGCAGCCAATACCAGAGCAATCCAGTGCGTGAAAGAAGTAGGTGGTGTGCATGGATGCTCATGGGACACGAGCGAGTCCAGGTCTGACTCGTGGGCCTGGCATGTATTGCAGGATGCCATTGATGGTATGACAAAAGACATCTGAGGATTTCTTTTGACTTCCCTGTTGGATCATTACATATTGGACACTGGTCATGAAAAGTAGTTTTAAACTTGTGACATGGAATGTCAGGGGTCTTAATAACCACATAAAAAGATACAGCATGCACTCATACCTTAGGCGCCAATCCATAAACGTAGCATTCTTACAGGAAACACATTTGATAGCTATGGAGTTGGACAAGGTGTGAAAAATATGGAGGGGTCACATGTGCACATCTACCTATTTATGCTTTGCCAGGGGTGTGGCGATTTGGTTGGCCATAGGGATCCCTTTACCCACCGCTGTACTAGAGCTGACGTTACAGGACACTACATAATGCTACATGAACTATTAGATGGGTCAGAGATATGTCTCTTTAATGTATATGCCCCAAATACTGATGATGCATTTTTGTTTCCCAATAATTATGGAATTAATTACACCATACCTAGACATACCGCTTATATGGGGCAGTGATTACAACCACACTCTTAACGGGACTAGCTTTCATGCAAAACTAAACATGACGGGAACCTTGTGTGAGATGATGGGTGCACTATATATGTATTTGGAGTGACCTCCACCCCTCTGTACATGAATACTCGTGCCACTCGTCAACACATTGGATCTATGGACAGAATAGATCCTATACTGGTAACAAGGGGTGTAACAGAGAAAACAGAGATGGCCAGGTATCAATACAGATTTATTTTAGAACATGCAACACTGGTGATTATCGTGGTGCTCCACCTAGATCCCGGTTTCTTCTGTGGAGACTTTGTGCGCAGGATCTGCATAATCTGATCTTTCATATTAGAAATTGAGGTGGGGATGAAGCCAATGTCTCGAAGACCAGAACAGCTTTATTCCGTGGCGTAGCGCATAAAATAAACCTCAGACGGCTCACACATGTCTTGTATACCACCCATAAAATGGAGATAGAGGGTGACTTGATAGCACTGGATATTGAAAAAGCGTTTGATTCTGTTAGAAGGTCCCACATGCCCACAGTGATGCATAAGGACGGGTTTGCTCCAATAATTTAGGGGTTGGGTGGAATTGCTATTTACCGAGCCTAAGGCTATAGTGAGATGGGGCAGCATCATATCCAACAGATGGGTAATCAAACATGGCCTTCATCAGGGATGTTAAATATTAGCCTTATTGTTCAACCTAGCTCTGGAACCTTTGGCGATTAGGCTTCGGGATGTGCTGCGGGTTAGGGGGATCAAAACTGAGAATGAAACACATGTAATATCTATGTGCTCCAATGATAAGCTTGTTTAACTTAGATAGTCCCATGCTTTGCTACGGACATTGTTGACAGAATTGGAGTGATTTGGGATGGCATCTGTTCTCAGGGGCTACAAGGATAAGATGGGGGCTTTCCTCCTGCTGGGCAGGGTGGTAGGAGTCACACACGAAAACCTACCAGATGTGGGTCTACAATGGGAATTGAACAGATTTAGATACTTTGATGAGCAGCTCGCCCATACTCTGGATAAACAATATGCTTATAACATGCTTATAATTCTGGAGTCATGCAAGGACCCCGGAATTACATTACCTTCTTAAACAATTTCCCCCTCTTCCGAATAGGTCATATTGCGCTTGCGAAGATGGTGCTCTGTCCCTGCTGCTTATATCATTTACCGAATACACCATGAAAGATTCCTGATCCACAGTTCGAGAAATAAATTAGCTTCTAATTTCTTTGGTTTGGGCGGGCAAAAGAAGCACAGTATGATTATTTGTTCTTAAATTAAACGGAGCAGAAGGTGGGCTAGCTTACCTATATTACTGTCACAACACGCACTATGTGTGCCCTCTGCACCACTGGTACATTTTCCCCTTGAGTCATTACAGGCCCTTTGCACTTTCACTGGTTTCCTCGTCCTTCCCACGGCCTTTGCCACAGTCATGCTGATCCCTTGGTCGATTCCCCACTCCTCATGCCTATATCACAACCATGTTGAGGCCCAGCCGTTCACCCCACTACCCAGGAGTCTTTCCTGAGGCAATCCACAAATTAAAGCTTCCTCCCTGGTCCTTCCCTGCTTCCAGATTGCACACACAATTAGGCTCAAAATTCTGCCAGATTTGCAAATCTTGCGAGATCCGGCATCCACTTAGATCTCAGTAGTGTAAATACCACACCGATCCCTAATTGCCTTTGCTTGACTTCTTACCTACCAGGTTGGAAGCTCTTCAGTCATGGTCATCCTAAGATTTCCTTCCTTGGCTCCAAATGGGACCTGTCGCCTGCCTAGGTGTTGTCTCCTCAGCACCAATCTGGAGTCCATAACCTGGAAAACAGAGAAAATCTTTGAAACGTCTGAAACACTTCTGACCACACACAAGCATCAAAGAATGTCAATACACTGAACCTTTAGAAACACATTGTGAACAGTTTGTGGACAATTTAGCAGCTACATTGAAGACTAAGAGTGTTGGTGAGTGTCAACTAAAGCACTAAGCACAGGGTGTCAAAAACTCAGACATTGTAGTACTCTTGTTTTCTTTTCAATGTATTACCACGTAACCCGTATGACTAACTAGGGAAGGACCAATCCAAAGAGAAGTTAATGTGCAGCCCTCCATGTTTCAAATAGAGATATCAACAGTAATGTCACATTATTTATTGGTAAGGTAACTAATGTTCCATATGTAGGTATGTAAGTATGATTAATGTTTAATGTTTGTGCTCCAACAGTGTGTTATGAAGGAGGTCAACAGACAAGATTCTATACTCTCTAAAGTTGTGCAGACCACAGAAGACTTTGAGGTTTCCGCAGATTGTAGCCTATACACCTTTTCTCTGCCAACACAAACCCCACTTCCCCTAAAGATCACCACCCAACACCCACTAAACGTCATGCGTCAGGGGAACTGGTGGACTCTCTTTGCTCCCACAGGCTCCTGGTTTTCAGGTGAGTGGAGACTTGACAATTACTTTGTGAGTCAGCTCCAACACACAGCCTTTTGTTGCTTGGATGAGGCCAATTGGGAAAAACAGCTCCTGAAGGGTTGCTGGGAGGAGTAACCCATTCCCATTATGATAATGAGGATCAGAGAGGTGCCCACTCACTGCCCGTTCGTTAATGAACATACTGCAGACATGTGGTGGACAGAGACTGGTAGGGTTCTGAAGCGCTGCCCATTTTCTAGATCCTTGCAGATGTAGTGGTTATAACCCTTCTGCAAAATTAGCAGAGATATGCTTATTGCTCAGTGGGAGGAGGGAAGATTTCTGATGCTGGGAGACGTGCACCTGACAGATTTATTTAATTTGAGGAGGCACAACTCCGGTTTGGGTCAGGCCCTGGACAGTTTCTCAATACAGAAAAATATCCAAAACAGCAAGGGAGATTTAGCCTAGGTTCCTGGCTGCCCCCAGCTTTCAGGTTACTGGGACTGGGTTGTACTACACACACTGTATCCTAAATATACAGTGCACTGAAGACTGTTAGACAAAGGCCTAATCTTCCAGTTCAGTAGATATAAGATGCAGATTTGGAGTCACCGCTAATAGCCAAAAAATGGGACTAAACGCTGGAGCACGAGAAACTAATCTTGAGTAGCACCTGGTTTTAACTCACAGATTTTAATTACCTCTGCCGCACCTACACAAAGTTCTGGATGCGAGGGAAGACAGGGCGGAATACTTGCATGCAGTTACACCATGGGCCGTGCTGCGGGTAACTTCTAAATGCTGCTTCCTTGCTCATCCCATTTTCTCCTTATAGGCATTTCATAATGGAGATAACTTGGAAGGAGAACAAGGTCAGGCCCCAGCATCAGGAATAAAAGGAAGTGAAGGTGGTCTAGTGGCCGAGAAGAGACAGGTGCATAAAAGTTTGTCTTTCCGATTTGGGACACGGGAAGGTATTACTGAGACGGCAGGCTGGGGATTTCGATAAGGGTTTAAGGGAGTTCCCCACATATTGATACTAATGCAAAATAACTAACATACGAGTGACTTCCTGAGGTTGATTCCTTTAATTCTTTTGGTTTTAGTCTTAATGGAGTTCACATTTCACTTCTGGTTGAGGATCTATTTGAATTTCGACATTTTGTTTTTCTTCATTCCCACAACACCCCCTCCCCAGTGCGGGTGTATGGGACAACCTCCTTTGCACAAACCGGGTGATCCTAGGCATGTTTTGCTGGAGGATCTTTACTAACCCCACCCGAGCCCTTACATATGAAACAGGAGAAAATCCAAGCTCCTACCTGTGTCCTTCCTTCCGAGGATGCCGGTGGACCCACAACTCAGAAGGACTTATCTGAAGGAAGAAAGAAAAGAAGCTACTATAAGAATATACTTATATATTTATCCATAAAAAGAATAAACCCTGTAAAGACTATGCATGGTATTCTAGTTGTCATTCATACGCCAAGCGACAGGCTTGCCACTCGTTTGTGTCCCACTGTGCCACTACAAAAACTCCTTCCTGGGGAGTATGTTGTTTCCTTTCTTTTGAATTTTGACAGATGGCTAATTTATTTAGCTCCTCTCTTGACTGGAGAGGCACAGGCAGCCTGTCAAACCAGTAATGTCAGAGGTGACACCCCATATGAAGAAAAAAAAAAATCATCCTTATCGGCTTATCGGATTTGTTTTCGCAGGGAAAGAGGACTACCATGTGATACAGCGAAGACCCTGTACTTTAAGATTAGAAGCACTGCTGAGAAGTGGTTAAAACCCCAAGAGACCAGTCAAGAGTAAATCATGGACAAGATCTACTTGGAACAGTACTTAAAGGCCCTACCCCAACATACACAAAAGTGGCTTCGCCTAACGCAAAGTCACTCATGATCCTACAAGTGACCTCCTTGAGTTTATTTCTTTAACTCTTTTGGTTGCGATCTTACAGGAATTCCCATTTCACCTCAGGATGTCTGAGTTCAACATTTTGTTGTTTTTCATTGTACAAACCAGGTGATCTTAGACAAGTTTTGGTGGTGGGTCTTCACTAACCCCACCCTAGCCCTTACAAACTAAACAAAGGAGAAAATTCAAGCACTTACATGTGTCTTTCCGAGGGTGATGGAGGACACACAGCTGGGAAGGAACTACGAGAAGGAAGAAAGAAAAGAAGCTTAGAGGCATTTTGAACGCTACATCCATATATATTTAACCATAGACATAATAAACCCCATAAAGACTATACATGGTGTCTAAGTTATAATTCCAAGCCAAGCGACAACTAACTGCAGATTAATAGAATTTATCCTGACAGACCATCAAAATGCCCAAAAGGCTGAGTGGGAGAGCTGACTGCCTTCATATTACATGGAGTTGTGAAAATAAGCAAACATTTTGGTGAGCGGTTGTACCTAAATTAGCGGAACTTGTCAATCTTTCTAGTATGCTCTCAGTACATTTGTCTACTTAATCTCATACCTTGTCCCAGGGACCAGTGCATTTGAGGTGGTTAAACACACTAGTGCTATTTAATGGCTGAGATCACGTGGCCTGTTTCTAGCATCCGGGGAGTGAGATGCCATGAATGCACGACAGAAAAGCTGAGCAATGGTGGAGGCATTAGCAGGATATGAATTGGAAACGACACATTTAAATAAACCACATATGATGATAACTTGTTAGATCCAGTCCCTGATCCATTTCAATATCTCCCTCCCTCTGATGACAGAATTGAAAGTATATGGTGAGGTGTCTGTGTTTAGGAGTAACTGTCAAAAACGCCAAGTAAGAAATGTGACCACTTCACCTAATCCAAATTTAGCATTACAGGCAATTGCTTCTCTTCATTGGCAGATGAGACTATAACATATGGGGTTTGTAGATCACTGCAGTAATTTAAAAAACAACAAACCCAATTATATCCTGCCCTTAAGGCCCAGCCAAAAGGATTTGAGGTAATTGCACGTAGCAGGCTTTCCCTGGCTTGGTAAATAAGTTGCAGTTATGATGACAGCACTCAGAGGAAGGGATGAGTGTGGCAGAGTGTGATAGGGTGGCATGGCCAAGACGTCTGCCAACAGGCTGCTGTAACACAGAGCTCCAGGTGCCTCATTGGAATCCTTCACAACCCAGGACCCAATCTAGGTAACAAAATGTATACATTTGCTGCCCATGACCTGCACTGCATGGGAGAAAAGACTGAATAAGGTCTGACAGTGCTGATGACATGGGAAGCACAACTGGGACATGTGAGCAGCAGCAGATCTTTGCCAGAGGAAAATGGCAAACAAAGTGAGCAGCAGGAAATGGTGCAGCTGTTGCAACCACTTCCCACTCAGATTGCATCGGCTGCTCGGTAGCCTCCTTTATGGCCACTCCCCGGCCACCATTACACATTCCCAAATTAAGGCCGCCTAACTCAGACCAAATCATACACTTGATAGTTTTTCCACCTGTGCCTCCAATTGAAGCCTTAAAAGGAGGATCACAACCCTCTCTTTCTTTTAGAACAATCCAGTTGTACTCTTGCGAGGTCTCTCAAGATTTCAGTGGCAGACGTGCTCTCTTTGTCGTTTTGGGGGAGTGGGTATAAATACCACACCTGAGCAGAGGCCTGTGTTTGGCTTTGTCCTTGCAGAGTACAGTGTTGTGCTTTCAAGCGCAAATGCTACGAAAAGGGGGAGAAGGAGGGTTTGATGGGACTGAGTCTGTCCTCCTTAGAACTTTGGTAACTGTACAAAAAGGCCCAGTCTGAAGGGACTTCCACAGGGAGAGAAAATGTTTTTTGTATGAAACTCCCTCACCCACCAGGGTTACCCCTTGGTGGAATGGTATCTGTAACTCACTAAGACCCCACCACTCCTATCCCTTTCAGCACTCACATTGCTGAAACCATCAGTGCTTCCGTTGGTCGTAGCACGCCTCGTTCTGTAGCAGAACAGGAGGAAACCCAATGATGAAGCATGCCACCAAGGGTATCCCTGGTTGGTGAGGGTTTTTCATACAAAAAAAATCTCTACCTGTGGAAGTCCCTTCAAGCACAAAGCCACAAAAATAATCCAAGACTACTTACCTGTTGGATCTCCAGCTACAGTGACATCACCTGCAGAGACATTCTTGAGATCGGCAGCAACCCTAAAAAAAGAAACACAACAACAAAAGAACAAGTAAGAATCCACGGAATGCCCTTGGGAGTGCAACATGGCAAGCTCTACAACAAGTGAGGGCACTACTCCTGAGTAACACTATTACTAAGTCAAAACAACATAGAGTAACGTGTGAGACACATCCTGAAAGCACAGAGTAGCTTTTAAAAACATCAGGAACCGTTTTACTAAAAGACATTAACAGGTGTGCCATCAGGCTTGATTACTTGGCAAAGGCAGTTTTCTTGAGCAAGAATAACAAGTGTTTATGAACTGCAAAAAATAAATTTCTGATATGAACCAACCCAAGAGACTTTATAAAGAAGTGCCCCAGCTGGATTAATCCTTGAGACATCAATCAAGGAGCTGCAAACCATTGTATGGGTGACTGTGTGTTCCCAAGGATAAGGTACAGCACATAATGTAGCAAAAGAAAATTCAAATAGTCCATAATTTTGTCAGGTGTTTGTTAATTCTTGCCTGTTATAATTACAGCTAAATGTAAAGCACCCAGCTGAGATAGAAGATGTTTGAAGCTAGACAAAGTTCATAGTTTTATCATCTGACACGTCATTCCTGAAGACTGCTTGGAAAGCATCCCGCTCTTCCCAGCCCCCTTTCCTGACTGAGGCAACTATCAGCCTAAAACCTCCAGATTCCTAAGGAATACCCCTCTCTGTTTACAACCATCCTGAGTCAGGGAACCACTTGTTCCTAATTTAAGTTGCCCCATGTTGCAATGACAAGTTTGGAGAATCAAGTCATGAAGCAGCACCAGCACTTGCATCTTCAGGCATGCAATCACTGACAGCCACTGTTAATACCCCATCCTACTGGCAGCCCTCGAGGGATGCCACAGAGACAGCTCTAAGTACAATGTATTTGAGTCAGTTTCAACTCTAGCTCCTGTGTGGTCTGAATGTATTTCCTAATGATGCCGCAAAGGTAGCTTTTGTTATTTCCGATCTTGGAGATAGCAAGAGCAACTGGTCTATTCCCATGATTGAAAATACTAATCCAATATTATATGACCATAGGAAATTCAGTGTGGCTATTAGAAAATTGTTTGTAAAGCATGTGTTTATGCAATCTGGTGATAATGAGTTACTAAATCTAAAGGAAAGGCCCAAATACCCTTTCAACCTCTATTATGACTTTAAATCATTGGTCATATAATCTAATGGCCTGAAGAGAAAAATAAAATCTGTGTTTCACAAGGCATTGAGAGGTGACCTGAAGGACTCCATGTCTCATATTTGTGATTTACCACAGCACTGATCAGAATTTATTGCCCTAGTAGTCAATTTGGAGCACTAGTCAGGCGAAAGAAAAGGGGAAGGGACTTGAGGTGACGCTTGAATAGTAAACATAAAATCTGAAAAGAAAGGAACTGGAACCATAGGGCAAGATGTAGAACCCATGCATATCAGGTGACCTGAGAAACTAATCTTGAGTAGCACCTGGTTTTAACTCACAGATTTTAATTACCTCTGCCGCACCTACACAAAGTTCTGGATGCGAGGGAAGACAGGGCGGAATACTTGCATGCAGTTACACCATGGGCCGTGCTGCGGGTAACTTCTAAATGCTGCTTCCTTGCTCATCCCATTTTCTCCTTATAGGCATTTCATAATGGAGATAACTTGGAAGGAGAACAAGGTCAGGCCCCAGCATCAGGAATAAAAGGAAGTGAAGGTGGTCTAGTGGCCGAGAAGAGACAGGTGCATAAAAGTTTGTCTTTCCGATTTGGGACACGGGAAGGTATTACTGAGACGGCAGGCTGGGGATTTCGATAAGGGTTTAAGGGAGTTCCCCACATATTGATACTAATGCAAAATAACTAACATACGAGTGACTTCCTGAGGTTGATTCCTTTAATTCTTTTGGTTTTAGTCTTAATGGAGTTCACATTTCACTTCTGGTTGAGGATCTATTTGAATTTCGACATTTTGTTTTTCTTCATTCCCACAACACCCCCTCCCCAGTGCGGGTGTATGGGACAACCTCCTTTGCACAAACCGGGTGATCCTAGGCATGTTTTGCTGGAGGATCTTTACTAACCCCACCCGAGCCCTTACATATGAAACAGGAGAAAATCCAAGCTCCTACCTGTGTCCTTCCTTCCGAGGATGCCGGTGGACCCACAACTCAGAAGGACTTATCTGAAGGAAGAAAGAAAAGAAGCTACTATAAGAATATACTTATATATTTATCCATAAAAAGAATAAACCCTGTAAAGACTATGCATGGTATTCTAGTTGTCATTCATACGCCAAGCGACAGGCTTGCCACTCGTTTGTGTCCCACTGTGCCACTACAAAAACTCCTTCCTGGGGAGTATGTTGTTTCCTTTCTTTTGAATTTTGACAGATGGCTAATTTATTTAGCTCCTCTCTTGACTGGAGAGGCACAGGCAGCCTGTCAAACCAGTAATGTCAGAGGTGACACCCCATATGAAGAAAAAAAAAAATCATCCTTATCGGCTTATCGGATTTGTTTTCGCAGGGAAAGAGGACTACCATGTGATACAGCGAAGACCCTGTACTTTAAGATTAGAAGCACTGCTGAGAAGTGGTTAAAACCCCAAGAGACCAGTCAAGAGTAAATCATGGACAAGATCTACTTGGAACAGTACTTAAAGGCCCTACCCCAACATACACAAAAGTGGCTTCGCCTAACGCAAAGTCACTCATGATCCTACAAGTGACCTCCTTGAGTTTATTTCTTTAACTCTTTTGGTTGCGATCTTACAGGAATTCCCATTTCACCTCAGGATGTCTGAGTTCAACATTTTGTTGTTTTTCATTGTACAAACCAGGTGATCTTAGACAAGTTTTGGTGGTGGGTCTTCACTAACCCCACCCTAGCCCTTACAAACTAAACAAAGGAGAAAATTCAAGCACTTACATGTGTCTTTCCGAGGGTGATGGAGGACACACAGCTGGGAAGGAACTACGAGAAGGAAGAAAGAAAAGAAGCTTAGAGGCATTTTGAACGCTACATCCATATATATTTAACCATAGACATAATAAACCCCATAAAGACTATACATGGTGTCTAAGTTATAATTCCAAGCCAAGCGACAACTAACTGCAGATTAATAGAATTTATCCTGACAGACCATCAAAATGCCCAAAAGGCTGAGTGGGAGAGCTGACTGCCTTCATATTACATGGAGTTGTGAAAATAAGCAAACATTTTGGTGAGCGGTTGTACCTAAATTAGCGGAACTTGTCAATCTTTCTAGTATGCTCTCAGTACATTTGTCTACTTAATCTCATACCTTGTCCCAGGGACCAGTGCATTTGAGGTGGTTAAACACACTAGTGCTATTTAATGGCTGAGATCACGTGGCCTGTTTCTAGCATCCGGGGAGTGAGATGCCATGAATGCACGACAGAAAAGCTGAGCAATGGTGGAGGCATTAGCAGGATATGAATTGGAAACGACACATTTAAATAAACCACATATGATGATAACTTGTTAGATCCAGTCCCTGATCCATTTCAATATCTCCCTCCCTCTGATGACAGAATTGAAAGTATATGGTGAGGTGTCTGTGTTTAGGAGTAACTGTCAAAAACGCCAAGTAAGAAATGTGACCACTTCACCTAATCCAAATTTAGCATTACAGGCAATTGCTTCTCTTCATTGGCAGATGAGACTATAACATATGGGGTTTGTAGATCACTGCAGTAATTTAAAAAACAACAAACCCAATTATATCCTGCCCTTAAGGCCCAGCCAAAAGGATTTGAGGTAATTGCACGTAGCAGGCTTTCCCTGGCTTGGTAAATAAGTTGCAGTTATGATGACAGCACTCAGAGGAAGGGATGAGTGTGGCAGAGTGTGATAGGGTGGCATGGCCAAGACATCTGCCAACAGGCTGCTGTAACACAGAGCTCCAGGTGCCTCATTGGAATCCTTCACAACCCAGGACCCAATCTAGGTAACAAAATGTATACATTTGCTGCCCATGACCTGCACTGCATGGGAGAAAAGACTGAATAAGGTCTGACAGTGCTGATGACATGGGAAGCACAACTGGGACATGTGAGCAGCAGCAGATCTTTGCCAGAGGAAAATGGCAAACAAAGTGAGCAGCAGGAAATGGTGCAGCTGTTGCAACCACTTCCCACTCAGATTGCATCGGCTGCTCGGTAGCCTCCTTTATGGCCACTCCCCGGCCACCCATTACACATTCCCAAATTAAGGCCGCCTAACTCAGACCAAATCATACACTTGATAGTTTTTCCACCTGTGCCTCCAATTGAAGCCTTAAAAGGAGGATCACAACCCTCTCTTTCTTTTAGAACAATCCAGTTGTACTCTTGCGAGGTCTCTCAAGATTTCAGTGGCAGACGTGCTCTCTTTGTCGTTTTGGGGGAGTGGGTATAAATACCACACCTGAGCAGAGGCCTGTGTTTGGCTTTGTCCTTGCAGAGTACAGTGTTGTGCTTTCAAGCGCAAATGCTACGAAAAGGGGGAGAAGGAGGGTTTGATGGGACTGAGTCTGTCCTCCTTAGAACATTGGTAACTGTACAAAAAGGCCCAGTCTGAAGGGACTTCCACAGGGAGAGAAAATGTTTTTTGTATGAAACTCCCTCACCCACCAGGGTTACCCCTTGGTGGAATGGTATCTGTAACTCACTAAGACCCCACCACTCCTATCCCTTTCAGCACTCACATTGCTGAAACCATCAGTGCTTCCGTTGGTCGCAGCACGCCTCGTTCTGTAGCAGAACAGGAGGAAACCCAATGATGAAGCATGCCACCAAGGGTATCCCTGGTTGGTGAGGGTTTTTCATACAAAAAAAATCTCTACCTGTGGAAGTCCCTTCAAGCACAAAGCCACAAAAATAATCCAAGACTACTTACCTGTTGGATCTCCAGCTACAGTGACATCACCTGCAGAGACATTCTTGAGATCGGCAGCAACCCTAAAAAAAGAAACACAACAACAAAAGAACAAGTAAGAATCCACGGAATGCCCTTGGGAGTGCAACATGGCAAGCTCTACAACAAGTGAGGGCACTACTCCTGAGTAACACTATTACTAAGTCAAAACAACATAGAGTAACGTGTGAGACACATCCTGAAAGCACAGAGTAGCTTTTAAAAACATCAGGAACCGTTTTACTAAAAGACATTAACAGGTGTGCCATCAGGCTTGATTACTTGGCAAAGGCAGTTTTCTTGAGCAAGAATAACAAGTGTTTATGAACTGCAAAAAATAAATTTCTGATATGAACCAACCCAAGAGACTTTATAAAGAAGTGCCCCAGCTGGATTAATCCTTGAGACATCAATCAAGGAGCTGCAAACCATTGTATGGGTGACTGTGTGTTCCAAAGGATAAGGTACAGCACATAATGTAGCAAAAGAAAATTCAAATAGTCCATAATTTTGTCAGGTGTTTGTTAATTCTTGCCTGTTATAATTACAGCTAAATGTAAAGCACCCAGCTGAGATAGAAGATGTTTGAAGCTAGACAAAGTTCATAGTTTTATCATCTGACACGTCATTCCTGAAGACTGCTTGGAAAGCATCCCGCTCTTCCCAGCCCCCTTTCCTGACTGAGGCAACTATCAGCCTAAAACCTCCAGATTCCTAAGGAATACCCCTCTCTGTTTACAACCATCCTGAGTCAGGGAACCACTTGTTCCTAATTTAAGTTGCCCCATGTTGCTATGACAAGTTTGGAGAATCAAGTCATGAAGCAGCACCAGCACTTGCATCTTCAGGCATGCAATCACTGACAGCCACTGTTAATACCCCATCCTACTGGCAGCCCTCGAGGGATGCCACAGAGACAGCTCTAAGTACAATGTATTTGAGTCAGTTTCAACTCTAGCTCCTGTGTGGTCTGAATGTATTTCCTAATGATGCCGCAAAGGTAGCTTTTGTTATTTCCGATCTTGGAGATAGCAAGAGCAACTGGTCTATTCCCATGATTGAAAATACTAATCCAATATTATATGACCATAGGAAATTCAGTGTGGCTATTAGAAAATTGTTTGTAAAGCATGTGTTTATGCAATCTGGTGATAATGAGTTACTAAATCTAAAGGAAAGGCCCAAATACCCTTTCAACCTCTATTATGACTTTAAATCATTGGTCATATAATCTAATGGCCTGAAGAGAAAAAGAAAATCTGTGTTTCACAAGGCATTGAGAGGTGACCTGAAGGACTCCATGTCTCATATTTGTGATTTACCACAGCACTGATCAGAATTTATTGCCCTAGTAGTCAATTTGGAGCACTAGTCAGGCGAAAGAAAAGGGGAAGGGACTTGAGGTGACGCTTGAATAGTAAACATAAAATCTGAAAAGAAAGGAACTGGAACCATAGGGCAAGATGTAGAACCCATGCATATCAGGTGACCTGACAGATCTGTACCTGCTGAAGAAAAGGAACGTGAGGTAAACTAAATACCTGCCTATACTGTGTTAAATCAGGGCATTTTGCTCAGGACTACCTAACTTAACCCAAAAATTCTAAGAAAGTGGCAATTGCCACATGAAGTTAGGAATTGAACCAGGAAAACTAGATAGCCGAACAAGGGAAGAGATCAGTTTGTTGGGAGAAAAGGGTAGAACTAAGATCTCACAGTATTTTGCCAACACTTGTAAAATCCCTTGTCACTTACCTATTGCAGTGCAAATTATAATCTGCACTCAGCAGCTGACAGTGTTGTGCAGGTTAATCGACTTAGGAGCTACATGGATTTTCTTTAGACATCATTAGCTGCACAACTGGGAATACCTAGGATGCCAACGGATGAGCCAGAAACTGTGAGAGACATGGACAGGCCAGAATGATCCTCCAGATTGATTAGATTTCAAACAATACCACTTGTTGTGGCTTCTGAAAATGAGGACACTAAGAAAATAACTAACTTAATTGATACTCCTACTTTCAACACAATTAGGAATGCCCTGATTAGAACATCATAATCCCAGAACTGACTGGCCACTCTGCAGTCATCCCAGACTCTTGTTATTGCTTTAACTCATGTCATCAAGAAGTACCCGACTTAGGGGGTCATTCCAACTTCGGCGGGCGCCGAATGACTGCCCCGAGGTCAAAAGACTGCGGCGGCCATTCCAACTTTCCCGCTGGGCCGGCGGGCGCCCTCCAAAAGAGCGCCCGCCGGCCCAGCGGGAAAGCCCCTGCAACAATGAAGTCGGCTCCGAAGATTCTGAGTTGTTCTGGAGAGGAGTGGGTGGGCCAGCATTATTCCTGTGGAATCTCTGGGAACTTTAGGTGAGTGGCAAATGCAACAGCGCTCGGCAGGACTTTTTCACCGACTGTGCTCCAGCTGTGAGGAAAGATTACCTTGCTCTGTGAGAGCAGGAGGAGTCTGGAGGAGGCATCTTGGTGAACCCTGGCCAATGGAGCGTGAGCCGGCCACCTGGTGGTGAGGTCAGCCCTCTGCAGGTAATATGTCACCCAATCTGCTTGAGCCTTTCTGAACTACATGATACTGGAAGGGTCATGTATTCAGCAATAAAGAGTGGCAGAGTGCCCTGGGGTACCCCCAGAAAGTATCCAGAAAGCTAGACTCAGATATATTCATACACCTAAACCCACACGAGATAGGACGATGCACCCAGAGGCACCGTCGGGCTGCTCTAGGTGTGGACACAAAGCCTCCTGGTTTAGCACATACTCTGGAGCGGCCCACACTCCACACATATTGGAATTCAGTTTAAGGGTTGTCTGCTTGGGATACACACCCGAATCAGGAAATAAAAGGTGGCCACAAAATTATCTGATTTCGCAGTATTGTCAGTCACAAGGGCTATCGCAATGAGATGGAGGCACTAGGGTCCCTTGGGCTTGGTGCTGGAAGCCGAGAGGATCTGCAAGGGGCGCAGGTTGAAGGCAGGACTCTTAGGAAGAAAAGAGGGGGTTGCACAGAAAACCTATTGCCGGGCTGTGGGATGAGATAATACACGTTTAAAACAGATAGAGACAATGATGACAGACCCCACTCTACCACCAACCGAGTACGCGTAGGGCCCACTTTCCATGAGCCTAATGCTACAGTTATATTTTAAACACAGGGTCAGGAAACACCCCAATCCCTTTTTATATTTATCACATCTCGTCTGTGATCCAGGAGAATATACAAGAGGAATGCGGGGCTTGGAGTGGCTGAGTATGTACCATATCAATGTAATGTATGTAACACAAAATAGTTATCTGTTTGAAATCTGCGTATGTTTATTATAAATATGAAAAATACATTGTTTTGAAAAATGACAGCACTCCCTGGGATCCTTTTCCTGCTTCAAGCATTGAATCATCACACTTACCTGCTCCAATGCTCGAAAAAAATAACTGATAGCTTCACCTGGGCAGGGAAAAAGCTGAAGGATGCTAGGTGACATCTGGCTTTACATCATGAAAGAGGTACTTGGGTCGCCCGGGTATTGCAAAGTATTATCAAGTAGCCCAATTGTGATACATGATTGAATGTGGAAAAACAGAATCCCAAAAGAATGGTGCATCATAGGTCATATCATTGCCAGGACACTAGTCTGGAAAGTTTCTTGGCTAGGGAGGAAGCATTGGTTGTTGTGGTCCTACCCCCCACCTATCACTAGCCTATAGTCACAGTACGGGATCAGGTGGTTTCACAAACAGGCCTGTGTACATGTTCTTTGTCCTCTACTCCTTTTCTTAATAGCCCTGCTTCTACCCTGACAAGGGATGGAAAATTCTGTAACCTCTGGACAACGAATAGCTCTATAGTTGTTAACCTTTTAAATGACACCAATATTAAACTCTTTGGAACAATTAAGATACATTTCTGCTGGCTTGTGTCAGGGTGATTTCACTGTTATCAGATACACAACTCAGTGCACCGTGATTCAATGCCACTATACCGGTTGAGACTCCACAAGAAGGATAAGTGTTGCTGATGTTGCTGACGGTGGAGAGATGCTGGCACCTTGACTCATCTGTTATGGCAAAGCCCAATCCTCCATAGATACTGGACTAAGGTCCCAGATGTAGTCCCTAACATTTTTGATATTGCCATTCCTAAATTCCTAGTATGTGCACTAATGGCATTCCCTAGTAAACAGACATACCTCTTATCTCACTGTAGGAAAGTGCCATCTTGCCTGGCATGTTACCCCCATTTTTACTTGTGTGTCAGTTTGTTTTTGCCTGTCTCACTGGGATCCTGCTAGCCAGGACCCCAGTGCTCACAGTTGTGGCCTGATTGTGTTCCCTGTGTGGTGCCTAAATGTGTCACTGAGGCTCTGCTAACCAGAACCGCAGTGCTTATGCTCTCTCTGTCTTTAAAATTGTCACTGCAGGCTAGTGACCATTTTAACCAATTGTGATTGGCACACTGGAACACCCTTATAATTCCCTAGTATATGGTACCTAGGTACCCAGGGTATTGGGGTACCAGGAGATCCCTATGGGCTGCAGCATTTCTTTTGGCACCCATAGGGAGCTCAGACAATTGTTACACAGGCCTGCCACTGCAGCCTGAGTGAAATAACGTCCACGTTATTTCACAGCCATTTTAAACTGCACTTAAGTAACTTATAAGTCACCTATATGTCTAACCCTCACTTAGTGAAGGTTAGGTGAAACGTTACTAAGTGTGAGGGCAACCTGGCACTAGCTAAGGTGCCCCCACATAGTTCAGTGTAATTTCCCCGGATTTGTGAGTGTGGGGACACCATTACACGCGTGCACTACATATAGGTCAATACCTATATGTAGCTTCACAATGGTAACTCCGAATATGGCCGTGTAACATGTCTAAGATCATCGAATTTTACACCCATGCCAAATCTGGTATTGGGGTGCCAATCCCATGCATCCCCGGGGCTCCAGCATGGTCCCCAGGTACTGCCAAACTAGCTCTCTTGGGTTTTCACTGCAGCTACCGCTGCTGCCAACCCACAGACAGGCTTCTGCCCTCCTGGGGTCTGGGCAGCCCAGTCCCAGGAAGCCAGAACAAAGAATTTCCTCTGAGAGAGTGTGTTACACCCTCTCCCTTTGGAAATAGGTGTTAAGGGCTGGGGAGGAGTAGCTTCACCCAGTCCCTGGAAATGCTTTGAAGGGCACAGATAGTGCCCTCCTTGCATAAGCCAGTCTACATCGGTTCAGGGATCCCCCAGCCCCTGCTCTGGTGCAAAACTGGACAAAGGAAGGGGGAGTGACCACTCCCCTGTCCATCACCACCCCAGGGGTGGTGCCCAGAGCTCCTCCAGTGTGTGCCAGACCTCTGCCATCTTGAATGCAGAGGTGTGAGATCACAATGGAGGCCTCTGAGTGGCCAGTGCCAGAGGGTGACCTCAGAGACCCCTCCTGATAGGTGCTTACCTGACTAGGTGGCTAATCCTCCTCTGAGGGCTATTTAGGGTCTCTCTTGTGGGTTTCTCGTCAGATAACGAATGCAAGAGCTCACCAGCGTTCCTCTGCATCTCCCTCTTTGACTTCTGCCAAGGATCGACCGCTGACTGCTCCAGGACGCCTGCAAAACTTCAACAAAGTAGCAAGAAGACTACCAGCGACATTGTAGCACCTAATTTTGCTGACTTCCTCAACTGTTTCCTGGTGATGCATGCTCTGGGGGCTGTCTGCTTTCACCCTGCACTGGAAGCCAAGAAGAAATCTCCAGTGGGTCGACAGAATCTTCCTCCTGCTAACGCAGGCACCTAACTTCTGCTTCACCGGTCCTCTGGGTCCCCTCTCATTGTGACGAGCGTGGTCCCTGGAACACAGGAGCTGGATCCAAGTGACCCCGACAGTCCAGTGGTCCATCTGTCCAAATTTGGTGGAGGTAAGTCCTTGCCTCTCCACGCCAGACAGTAATCCTGTGTACTGTGTGAACTACAGCTGCTAGGGCGTTTGTGCACTTTTGCAAGGAATCCTTAGTGCACAGCATAGCCCAGGTCCCTAGCACTCCGTCCTGCATTGTTCAACTCACTGAGTTGACCACCAGCTTTGTGGGACCCTCCTTTGTAGTGGTGAGATGACCGCTGTGCCAAGTTTTCTTGAACCCGTGTTCAAGTACTTCTGCGGGTTCTGCCTGCTTCTGTGTGGGCTCTCTGTGTTGCTGAGCATCCCCTCTGTCTCCTCCTCCAAGGGGCGACCACCTGGGTCCGAGCAGCACCCATTTTCCTCAACCACGACCTTTGCAGCTAGCAAGGCTTGTTTGCACTCTTTCTGCATGGAAACAACTCTGCATCCTCCAGCACACCGTGGGCCATCTTCTGTGCAAAGGAGAGGTTCCTGTCATCTTCTGTTGTTGCAGAATCTTCAGCTTCTTCCACCCGGAGGCAGCCATTTTGCACCTTCATCCTGGGTTTAGTGGGCTCCTGCCCCCCCGGACACTTTCATGACTCTTGGACTTGGTCCCCTTCCTTTACAGGTCCTCAGGTCCAGGAATCCGTCTTCAGTGCTTTGCAGTCAGTTGTAGTCTTTGCAGAATCTCCTATCACGTCTTTAGTGTTTTTCTAGGGAAGTAGGGTAACTTTACTCCTACCTTTCAGGGTCTTGGGGTGGGGTATCTTGGGCACCCTTAGTGTTTTCTAACACTCCCAGCGACCCTCTACACACTACTCGGGTCCCTAAGTGGTTCGCATTCCACTTTCTTAGTATGTGGTTTGTGTTGCCCCTAGGCCTATTTCATCCTATTGTATTCTACAGTGTTTGCACTACTTTTCTAACTGTTTACTTACCTGATTTTGGTTTGTGTGTATATTTTGTGTATTTTACTTACCTCCTAAGGGAGTATATCCTCTGAGATAATTCTGACACATTGCCACTAAAATAAAGTAACTTTATTTTTAGTAACTCTGAGTATTGTGATTCTTATGATATAGTGCTATATGACATAAGTGGTATAGTAGGAGCTGTGCATGTCTCCTAGTTCAGCCTACGCTGCTCTGCTATAGCTACCTCTATCTGCCTAAGCTGCTAGAACACTACTAATCTACTAATAAGGGATAACTGGACCTGGCACAAGGTGTAAGTACCATCAGGTACCCACTATAAGCCAGGCCAGCCTCCTACATTGGTGGTGCAGCGGTGGGATAAGTACTTGTAACAGATTTACCACTTTGTCATTGGTGCTTTTCAGAAAGCTGAGGTTGGAAGAGGCTAGACCGAAGCTGAGACAGCAGCAGTTGGCCTTAGACAGGAAATCTCTAGATGTAGAGAGGGAAAGGCAGAGGTTGGGGTTAGTTCCCCATAGTGGCAGCAGCAGTGTCCTTGATAGTAATTCTGTAAGAGAAGAAGATCCTAGGAACCTGTATAAGATAGTCCCCCCTTACAAGGAGGGGGATGGCATTAATAAGTGGTTTGCTGCACTTGAGTTGGCCTGTATGGTACAGTTGGTCTTGTGGCTATCTTTCACTGGTAAGGGTAGGGATAGGCTCCTTACTGTCAGAGAAAGTGATGCTAATAATTACAAAGTTTTGAAGGATGCACTCTTAGATGGATTTGGCTTAACCACTGAACAATACAGGATAAAGTTCAGAGATACCAGAAAAGAGTCCTCTCAAGACTGGACAGACTTTGTAGACTGTTCAGTGAAGGCCTTGGAGGGATGGTTACATGGCAGTAAGGTGACTGACTATGAAAGCCTGTATAATCTAATCCTGAGAGAGCATACTTTGAATAATTGTGTGTCTGACTTGTTGCATCAGTACTTGGTAGACTGAGATATGACCTCTCCGCAAGAATTGGGAAAGAAGGCAGACAAACGGGTCAGAACAAGAGTGAACAGAAAAGTCCATACAGGTGGTGAGAAGGATGATAAGTCTTATGAGAAGGGTGGGGACAAAGATAAAAAAACATTCTGAGTCTTCATCAGGCCCACAAAAATCCTCTGGTGGTGTTGGGTCCAAATCCTCTTCCCACAATCAAAAGAAGCCATGGTGTTATTTATATAAGAGTAAAGGCCATTGGACAAGTGATTCCACTTGTCCAAAGAAAAACATCAAGGCTTCCACTACCACAACACCAACTGCGTCCTCTAGTGCCCCTAGTAATAGCAGTGGTGGTAGGAAGTCTACTACAAATAGCCAATCAAAGGGTGTACCTGGGCTCACCATTGGTAATGTAGTTGGGGTTGGTCTTGTTAGGGAGACCACAGAGGCGACTTTAGTCTCTGATGGTGGTATTGAATTTGCCACCTTGGTTGTTTATCCCCTTGATATGGGTAAGTACAAGAAACATCCCCTAATAAATGGTGTTGAGGTTGAGGCCTACAGGGATACAGGAGCCAGTGACAGAAACTGGTTCACCCTGATCAACACCTACTTGGTCAGCAGTACCAAGTGATTGATGTTCATAACAACACTCTTAGCCACCCCATGGCTGTTGTGAATCTCAACTGGGGGAGGATGGGTTTACTGGTCCAAAGAAAGTTGTGGTAGCTATTGATGTACCTGTAGCCTGCTTACTAAGCAATGATTTGGAGACATCAGCTTGGGCTGAAGTGGAGTTGGAGGCTCATGCAGCAATGCTGGGCATTTCTGGGCATATCTTTGCTTAAACATGGGCTTAGGCCAAGAAGCAAAGAGGACAGGGAAGCTTGGCTCCTGGAACAATGGACCAAGTGCTCCCAAAAGCTAGGGGTAGAAAGGGCAAATCCTTACCTACTATCCCTCCCTCTCCAGAAGATTTCCCTTTTGAGGAAAAGGAATCCTCTCCCTGTGCAGAACCTACACCAGATGAGCTGGCAGCAGACACTGCTGAGCTTTTGGGTGCGGGGGGCCTGCTAGGGAAGAGCTGAGTGTGACACAGCAAACCTGTCCCACACTAGAGGGTTTAAGACAGCAAGTCGTCAAATAGCAGAATGGGGATGTCACTGATAGCCATGAGGTCTATTGGGAAGATAATCTCCTTTATACTGAGTCAAGGGACCCTACAACTGGAGCTGCCAGGAGATTGGTTATCCCTTTGCAGTATAGGGAATTTCTTCTGACCTTGGCACATGACATTCCTTTGGCTGGGCATTTGGGCCAGAGCAAAACTTGGGACAGACTTGTTCCATTGTTTCACTGGCCTCACATGTCAGAGGACACTAAGGAGTTGTATTGCTCCTGTGTGACCTGCCAAGCCAGTGGCAAGACGGGTGGCACACCTAAGGCCCCCTTAATTCCACTCCCAGTGGTTGTGGTGCCCTTTGCAAGGGTAGGGGTTAACATAATTGGCCCCCTTGACCCTCCAACAGCTTCAGGCAATAGGTTTATCCTTGTGGTAGTGGGCCATGCCACTAGGTATCCTGAAGCAATTCCCCTAAGGACCACTACAGCTCCTGCAGTGGCAAAAGCCATCCTGGGAATATTTTCCAGAGTGGGCTTCCCTAAGTAAGTGGTGTCAGACAGAGGTAGTAACTTCATGTCTGCATACCTCAAAGGTATGTGGAAGGAGTGTGGTGTAACTTATAAGTTCACTACTCCTTATCATCCACAGACAAATGGTCTGGTTGAGAGGTTTAATAAAACTCTTAAAGGTATGATTATGGGACTCCCTGAAAACCTCAGAAGGAGATGGGATGTCCTGTTGCCATGCCTCATTTTTGCTTACAGGGAGTTACCTTAAAAAGGAGTGGGCTTTAGCACCTTTGAACTCCTCTTTGGGTACCCTCTAAGAGGTCCCCTTGCACTTGTGAAGGAGGGTTGGGAACAAACTTTAAAAGCTCCAAAGCAAGACATTGTGGACTATGTACTTGGCCTAGGATCCAGAATGGCTGAGTACATGAAAAAGGCCAGTAAAAACCTTCAGGCCAGCCAAGAGCTCCAAAAGCAATGGCATGACCAGAAGGCTGTCCTGACCCAGTACCACCCAGGACAGAAGGTGTGGGTATTGGAGTCTGTGGCCCCAAGAGCACTCCAAGACAAATGGAGTGGACCCCATCTCATTGTTGAAAAGAAGGGTGAGATTACCTATTTGGTAAACCTGGGCACTGCCAGGAGTCCCCTTAGGGTGCTCCATGTCAATCGCCTAGAAACCTACTATGACAGGGCTGACTTAACCCTGCTCATGGCAACTGATGAGGGGCAGGAAGAAGAGAGTGACCCTCTCCCTGACCTCTTCTCCACCACTGAAGCTGATGGCTTAGTGGAGGGAGTGGTGCTTGCAGACTGCCTTACTGCTGAGCAGAAGGACAACTTCATAAATCTCATAGGCCAATTCTCTTACCTCTTCCCACTAATATCAGGTACCACTACCTGGTGTGAGCACACACTCAATACTGGAGACAGTGTACCAGTCAAAAGTAAGATTCATAGGCAGCCTGACCATGTCAGAGATTGCATAAAACAAGAGGTACAGAAAATGCTGGATTTCTGAGTGATTGAGCCTGCAGCTAGCCCATGGGCTAGCCCAGTGGTGCTTGTCCCAAAACCTCACAGTAAAGATGGTAAAAGAGAAATGAGGTTTTTTGTTGACTACAGCAGTCTCAATCAAGTAACCAAAACTGATGCTCACCCTATACCCAGGGCAGATGAGCTAATAGATACACTGGCATCTGCCAAGTCTCTAAGCACTTTTGATTTAACTGTAGGGTATTGGCAGATTAAATTATCAGAAGATGCTAAACCTAAAACTGCATTTTCCACCATTGGAGGGCACTATCAGTTCACTTTGATGCCCTTTGGTTTGAAGAATGCACCTGCCACTTTTCATAGGTTGGTGAACACAGTCCTGCAAGGTTTGGAAGCTTTTAGTGCAGCATATCTAGATGATATAGCTGTATTTCGCTCCACCAGTGATGAGCACCTGGTCCACCTATGAAAAGTTTTGGAGGACCTGCAAAAGGCAGGCCTCGCTATCAAGGCTTCAAGGTGCCAGATAGGGCAGGGGAAAGTGTTTTATCTGGGCTACCTAGTAGGTGGGGAACAGATTGCACCACTGCAGGGGAAGATCCAGACCATTATGGAATGGGCTCTTCCTACAACTCAAACCCAGGTGAGATCCTTCTTAGGCCTCACGGGGTACTATAGGAGGTTCATTAGGGAACTATGGCTCCGTTGCAGCTCTTCTTAATGACCTCACTAGTAAGAAGATGCCTAAAAAGGTATTGCGGACAGCTAGCTGTCAAAAGGCTTTTGATGAGCTCAAACAGGCCATGTGCTCTGCACCTGTCCTAAAAAGCCCTTGTTACTCCAAGACGTTCATAGTCCAGACTGATGCTTCTGAATTAGGGGTGGGGGAAGTGCTATCACAGCTTAACACTGAGGGTGAGGATCAGCCTGTTGCTTTTATCAGCAGGAGCTTGACCCCTAGAGAAAAGCGTTGGTCTGACATAGAGAGAGAGGCCTTTGCTGTGGTCTGGGCACTGACAAAGTTCAGACCATACATGTTTGGTACTCACTGTATTGTTCAGATAGACCACAAACCTCTATTATGGCTTAAACAAATGAAAGGTGAAAACCCTAAATTGTTGGGGTGGTCCATCTCCCTACAGGGAATGGACTATACAGTGGAACATAGACCAGGGAGTACCCACTCCATTGCAGATGGACTCTCCAGATATTTCCACTTAGACAATGAAGACTCATCTGGACAAGGTTAGCCTTATTCTCCCTCGTTTGGGGGGGGTGGGGGAGTACGTAGGAAAGTACCCTCTTGCCTGGCATGTTACCCCCATTTTTACTTGTGTGTCAGTTTGTTTTTGTCTGTCTCACTGGGATCCTGCTAGCCAGGACCCCAGTGCTCATAGTTGTGGCCTGAAAGTGTTCCCTGTGTGGTGCCTAACTGTGTCACTGAGGCTCTGCTAACCAGAACCTCAGTGCTCATGCTCTCTCTGTCTTTAAAATTGTCACTGCAGGCTAGTGACCATTTTTACCAATTGTGATTGGCACACTGGAACACCCTTATAATTCCCTAGTATATGGTACTGAGGTACCCAGGGTATTGGGGTTCCAGGAGATCCCTATGGGCTGCAGCATTTTTTTTTGCCACCCATAGGGAGCTCAGACAATTCTTACACAGGTCTGCCACTGTAGCATCCACGTCCACTTTATTTCACAGCCCTTTTACACTGCACTTAAGTAACTTCTAAGTCACCTATATGTTTAACCCTCACTTAGTGAAGGTTAGGTGCAAAGTTACTAAGTGTGAGGGCACCCTGGCACTAGCCAAGGTGCCCCCACATAGTTCAGGGCAATTTCCCTGGACTTTGTGAGTGTGGGGACACCATTAAACGCGCGCGCTACATATAGGTCAATACCTATATGTAGCTTTACAATGGTAACTCCGAATAAGGCCATGCACCATGTCTAAGATCATGGAATTGTCCCCCCATGCCAAATCTGGTATTGGGGTACCAATCCCATGCATCCCTGGAGCTCCAGCATGGACCCTGGGTACTGCCAAACTAGCTCTCTGGGGTTTTCACTGCAGCTACCGCTGCTGCCAACCCACAGACAGGCTTCTACCCTCCTGGGGTCTGGGCAGCCCAGTCCCAGGAAGGCAGAACAAAGAATTTCCTCTGAGAGAGGGTGTTACACCCTCTCCCTTTGGAAATAGGTGTTAAGGGCTGGGGAGGAGTAGCCTCCCCCAGCCTCTGGAAATACTTTGAAGGGCACAGATGGTGACCTCCTTGCATAAGCCAGTCTAGACCAGTTCATGGATCCCCCAGCCCCTGCTCTGGTGCAAAACTGGACAAAGGAAAGGGGAGTGACCACTCCCCTGTCCATCACCTCCCCAGGGGTGGTGCCCAGAGCTCCTCCTGTGTGTCCCAGACCTCTAGCCATCTTGAATGCAGAGGTGTGAGGGCACAATGGAGGCCTCTGAGAGGTCATTGTCAGCATGTGACATATGAGACCCCTCCTGATAGGTGCTTACGTGACTAGGTGGCCAATCCTCCTGTGGGCTTCTCTTCAGATAACGAATGCAAGAGCTCACCAGAGTTCCTCTGCATCTCCCTCTTCGACTTCTGCCAAGGATCGACTGCTGACTGCTCCAGGACGCCTGCAAAACTGCAACAAAGTAGCAAGAACACTACCAGTGACATTGTAGCGCCTAATCCTGCCGGCTTTCTCGACTGTTTCCTGGTGGTGCATGCTCTGTGGGCTGTCTGCCTTCACCCTGCACTGGAAGCCAAGAAGAAATCTCTCATGGGTCGACAGAATCTTCCCCCTGCTAACGCAGGCACCAAACTTCTGCTTCACCGGTTCTCTGGGTCCCTTTCAATGTGATGAGCGTGGTCCCTGGAACCCAGGAGCTGGATCCAAGGGACCCTGACAGTCCAGTGGTCCATCTGTCCAAATTTGGTGGAGGTAAGTCCTTGCCTCCCTACGCCAGACAGTAATCCTGTGTACTGCATGAACTGTAGCTGCTAGGGCTTCTGTGCACTTTTGCAAGGAATCCTTAGTACACAGCATAGCCCAGGTTCCCAGCACTCAGTCCTGCATTGTTCAACTCGCTGAGTTGAACACCGGCTTCGTGGGACCCTCCTTTGTAGTGTTGAGACGAACCCTGTGCTCAGTTTTCTTGTACTCATGTTCAAGTACTTCTGCGGGTGTTTCCTGCTTCTGCGTGGGCTCTCTGTATTGCTGGGCACCCCCTCTGTCTCCTCCTCCAAGGGGCTACCTCCTGGTCCTTTCTGGGCCCGGGCAGCACCCATTTTCTTCAAATGCAACCTTTGCAGCTAGGAAGGCTTGTTTGCAGTCTTTCTTCATAGAAACAACTCTGCATCCTCCAGCACACCATGGTACATCCTCTGGGCAAAGGAGAAGTTCCTGGCATCTTCCGTTGTTGCAGAATCTTCAGCTACTTCCACCCAGAGGCAGCCATTTTGCACCTTCATCTGGGGTTTAGTGGGCTCCTGCCCTCCCTGGACATTTTTGTGACTCTTGGACTTGGTCCCTTTCCTTTACAGGTCCTCAGTCCAGGAATCCATCTTCAGTGCTTTGCAGTCAGTTGTGGTCTTTGCAGAATCTTGTATCACAACTTTAGTGTGTTTCTTGGCAAGTAGGGGAACTTTACTCCTACCTTTCAGGGTCTTGGGGTGGGGTATCTTGGACACCCTTAGTGTTTTCTAACACTCCCAGCAACTTTCTACACACTACACTAGGCCTGGGGTCCCTAATTGGTTCCATTCCACTTTCTTAGTATATGGTTTGTGTTGCCCCTAGTCCTATTGCATCCTATTGTGTTCTACAGTGTTTGCACTACTTTTCTAACTAATTACTTACCTGATTTTGGTTTGTGTGTATATTTTGTGTATTTTACTTACCTCCTAAGGGAGTATATCCTCTGAGATATTTCTGACACATTGTCAATGAAATAAAGTACCTTTATTTTTAGTAACTCTGAGTATTGTGACTCTTATGATATAGTGCTATATGATATAAGTGGTATAGTAGGAGCTTTGCATGTCTCCTATTTCAGCCTAAGCTGCTCTGCTATAGCTACCTCTATCAGCCTAAGCTGCTAGAACACTACTAATCTACTAATAAGGGATAACTGGACCTGGCACAAGGTGTAAGTACCATCAGGTACCCACTTCAAGACAGACCAGCCTCCTACACTCACGTAAAGGAAAACTGCAGGACAGGCAATGTCTACTCTTTACCTAAAAGCCTTGAGGATTACCTTGAAGGAAAACTCCCAGCTGTTTCAGGCTGAGAATTAAGAGGAATAAAGCATCTGTCTGACTGAAATACCATAGTGTCCAATGACTAACCTACATAACCATATTTTCCAGCAGTATGTGTCATGATATTGCAGGTATTGGATGATTAAAAAAGTGGGAACTGGTGAAGAAAGTGGGACTTATATTGTACTGATACATTTTGTTTGCTCTCCTGACACGTTCCGTTGCCAGCTTTGGGATGTAGGTAAGAGCATATGATTTGCTTAAATATCAATGAAAAGATTTAGGGGCAAATGTACGTACCAGTTTTCCTGTCGCAAACGGCTCGATTCGAGATTTCTCCGGAGCCCCACGTGGGTCAAAAAAGTGGTGATGTATCTCGATTTCTTGGCCAGGATTAGTTGGTGATATCCTGACTGGAGGTAGACCTTGGAGAACCAACACGCTTCATTTAGTTTGGCCAGTGGATCAACCACAGTGGGGCTGAGATGGTGCTCTTGCTTGATTGCCAGGTAGGGTAGTCTCATGTTCACATGGATGCAGACTTCTCCTGGTTGTTTTGGCTTCCTTGCTACTACAATCGGGGACATCAACGGTGTGGGTCCAGACGCCTTCTCAGTGATCCCAACTGCTTCGAGTTTTTCCAGCTCTCGCTCTACTTGAGGTCTGAGGTGGAACGTGATTCTCCTGTGTCTTAGAGCGACCGGCTCAAAAATCTGGTCTATGTGCAGTGTTACTTCTCTCCCCTTCAGACAGCCAATTCCTGTGAATACCGCCGTGAATTCATCCACAATGTGGGCCGCACCTTCCTGATGTACCCCAAAAGTGAAGGTTACTATTGTGAGGGCTTCCACTATCTGCATCTCAGCAACATTCCCTTGCCTTCTTCAATGAAGTACACCACAGAGCTGCAAGCCTCTTTTCTGTGGGAGATGATGGTATAGAATTTTCCTCGGATGGCAATGGTCGGCGTTGTCCATAGGCAAAGACTCTGACTTGTGTGCCCTGTAGTCGTGGTGGTGGTTGTAGTTGTTTGTACATCTCTCTGAACAGTATGTTAATGGATGCTCCGATGTCCAGTGTAGTTAGCACTGGCTGATTGCCAATGCATACTTGACATTGAGGAGGCGTTGTTGGCTTTGCATGGCAGTCCCTACCATGAATAGGGCACAGACTGTGTGTTCAGCTGCTTTCTCGTCATCGTCCATGTCGCTGGGAAGGTCAGCTAATGTGTTGACACTTGGCGGAGTGACTCCTCGTTTGCAGAAGCAGCAGAACTTTTAAATGCTTGTTCTTTCCGCAGGCCGTGCATCTTTTCTCCCTCGACGGGCAAGCAATGAGCGGTGGGTGGGGCCACCACAATATCCACATAATCTGAGGTTTGCTTCTTGTCCTGACGGTTTCTTAATGGGGCTCTCTGCCGCAACTGCATTGACCGGATCTTTCTTTATGGGGTTGCTCAGTGCTGCTTCCATATGAGAGGCTCAAGCCTTGGATAGGGTTTGTATTTCGCCCTAGCGTGAGTATGTCTGCCAGTGGGTTTCCAGGTTCTTCTAGGATTTGCTCTCAGAGTTTTGTGGACACGCACCCTTGGAGGATCTGGCCCCGATTGTCCTCTCCTTCGCTGGCAAACTCAAATGTACTGGCTAACTTTTTGAGTCTTGTTTAGAAGACATCCAGGGATTCGGCTTCCTGCTGTCTGGTTCGTGCGGAATATGAAACTTCATACTCCTTATTAACCATTGGTTCAAAGTACCCATTGAGCGCTGTCACCAGGGTCGCATGTGTTTTGGGGGAGGCCTCATGTAGAGTTTTGGATATGCAATGCAACTCCTTTCCTCCTAATTGAAGGATCATGGCATGTTTTCTCTCATCTGCTACTTGCATGGCGTCAAAGTAGAGGTTTACAAGTTCTACCTGTTCCTCCATCAAGCAGCTTCTGCAGCTGGGGCACCTTCTATGACAAAAGGTTCCACCGGGGTAATGTTGGCCATCTTCTCTGGTTTACGCAGTTACGCATATTGCGGCGTGCAGTTGTGGCTTTTGTCCCCTCCACAAGCACTATTATTGTTCTCTAGGTGTCCGGAGATTCAGTGTCCTGGAGCCAGGGGCGACGTGTGTTATTCGGCACCTCACCTCCCGTTGTCTGCGACCATTAACCCTCCGCACATTCCTGAAGCATTGTGCAATATGAAGTCTGATTGTTGGTAATATTCTTCCAAAAGGCATTTTTCTTGAGCATGGATAACAGTCTGTTCTCCAAAACAAGGTTTTTGTTTTCAGGATTCCTCTCAAATATCGGAGAATATGAACAAACTGAAAAATAGAATTTTTAAAGTTGATTTGGAGTCATAAATCAGAATTATTTGGAGAAAATGCCATTGTGGTGAATCAGCTATATCTGCCTTTCTTCTAGATACAGATACATGATGATGCCTTTCCACAGAAGAGAGTTCCTATGATGGCTATGCACTCGCAAAAAGGGACAGGGAGAAGACTCTGGTCTGAATGGCATAACACTTTGGGGGTCATTCTAACTCTGACGGGCGGCGGAGGCCGCCCGCCAGAGTTCCCCCCTCCAGAACACCGCTCCGCGGTCATAAGACCGCTGCGGTGATTCTGGGTTTCCCACTGGGTTGGCGGGCGACCGCCAAAAGGCCGCCCGCCAGCCCAGTGGGAAACACCCCTCCATGAGGATGCCGGCTCCGAATGGAGCCGGCGGAGTGGAGGATGTGCAACGGGTGCAGTTGCACCCGTCGCGAATTTCAGTGTCTGCTCAGCAGACACTGAAATTCTTTGTGGGGTCCTCTTACGGGGGCCCCACGACACCCCATACCGCCATCCTGTTCCTGGTGGGCGACCCGCCAGGAACAGGATGGCGGTATGGGGTGTCAGAATCCCCATGGCGGCGCAGCAAGCTGCGTCGCCATGGAGGATTCTGCAGGACAGCGGAAAACCGGCGGGAGACCGCCGGTTTTCCTGTTCTGACCCCGGCTGAACCGCCGCGGTCAGAATGTCCTGAGGAGCACCGCCAGCCTGTTGGCGGTGCTCCCGCCGACCCTGTCCCCGGCGGTCCGTGACCGCCGGGGTCAGAATCAGGCCCTTTATTAGTAGTGGAAACTCTCTATTGAAACTCTTATGACTCTTTTTTGTTTTACACACATTGGAATGTGCAAATATATGTTCTGGGGATCTATAGTGGCCATCCAATTCGTGTACCTGTGTCCAATATTCAGACAAAGGACAAGGTTGCAGATATTTCCTCTCTTGACCTATTTGTTGAGAATTTCAAACACAGAATGGGACTGTATTCTAAACTAGGGGCCACAAGTACATACATTAGATTCACTAAAAGTTGTTGTCATTTGCACAGACTTTTAGCCAGATCAATTTTTTTGCGGACTGACCCATATAATAATAGCTTAGTTCACAAAATACTGACTCGTAGTAGGTTGCAACTCATCACTATTAATGAGGCTAGTCGCAAATTGCTACCCACTAATATTCAGTGCCATCACAGGGATGGATTGATGATATACCTGCACCCAGGAAAAGGAAAGGGGACAGTCCCTTAAAACATGGTAGATTGGACCACTACAAACCAGATTTGAAACAAAAGACCTCACCTGTATACTTATTCAAGTGAGCAATGAAAAATTACCAAAGATAATTTATTGAAGATATACATTGTCATTCAATTTGTTGAACAGTTACTTCATCAGCACATTTTTGTTTTTTTTTAAAGATACAAAATACAACTTCATACACAGAGAAAGTCCAACATTTGACACAGATAGAACACTAATACACCTAAATTAATATGGGTGATGTCTGTGACAAGAACCTCTCACCGTACAATGAAAACATACTGCAGTCAAATACCAAATGTTCAAAAGGATTGACAGGCAGGTATCTCAAGAAGGTGGCAAAATACCAGGCCCAAACCTATCTGAGAAAGGTGATGGTACGGTGATGTTTTTTTAAAGTGTAGGAATGAACCATACAACACAGCTAACCACACAATATCAATGGGAGGTATACACGGCGCAATTATGGAAGACCGATCTCATATTTTTAATCTATTCATATGAGTTTACAGAGCTATGAATAATTTGGTTATCAATACGTGAATTTTCATGCAGCATCTAAGTGACGTCTTGCTGAGGATGTTTTGACAGGTAATCTATAACAGATTGCATGCCCTTGCATATTACTCTCTGCGACCTTCTGAGGACTGCTGTCGCACTGCCCTTATTTTAAAATGATTAACTGCAATCCAACACACTTTTCTGCCTCTAGTATCCAAATCTTTGCTTTCTCAGTCCGGCAGAGCTGTGGTTTCCGGAGCTGAAGTGCACAATAATTAAATCAGGCTTTCTTTCAGATTTCAGGAAGTCTGGATCCTGTTGTGGCACCTTATATGTTTTCAGAAGGCACAGAGTGGTAACTTTTATGGTGGCGAGAGTAAGAAACCTTTCCTCTGCAATGCCAAGCAGGCTTGGTACTAAAGTCATCAAGGTTTTAGAAGCAGCTCTTGTCTCTAAAGATTCTAGAACTGCATAAACATTTGGTTGTAGAGCCTCCAAAGCACTGTTCAGTTCAGAGTTCAGCCACTCCCTTGGTTATTACGAAATGAAAAATCATAGGTCCTCATTATAATATCGGCGGTAAAAACCGCCTACCGCTGCGGAGACAGCAGCCAAAAGACCATTGCCGCGGCTACCAGCCGTCCGACATATTTTGACCACAGACGGATTTCCGCCACAAGAAGAGCGGAAATCCGGATGTGGCCATACTGGCAGATGGCGAAAAGGTGGTGCTGCTACCACCAGCAGCACCACGCCAGTAGACAGCCGCAAGCCGTATTATGACAAATAATACGGCCTGCCGGTATTCTGCTGGCGGGAGCTGCTGGCCATAGCAGAGGCCCATCCCGTCCCCTACCAGAATACCGCCCTGGACCCAGGTAAGTCGGGTCTCCAACAGGGGAGGGAGGTGGGGGGTGTTGTGTGTGTTTGTGTGGAGGTGTGTGCATGTATGTGTGTGCGTGATTGCAGGTGTGTGTTGAGTGTTGATTGCGTGTATGGAAGTGTGAGTGCGTGTATATTTAGAAATCGTGATGCATGTCTGCGTGTATGTGGGAAGTGTGTGCGGATGTATGCGTGTGATTAAATGTATGCATGCGTGAATGTATGTCTGAATGAGTGTATGTATGCGTATGTGTGTATGTGAATGGGGGCGCTGATGTAGGGGGTAGGGGGTGGAGATGCGGGGGTGGGGGCCCCCTATCAGTGATAGGGAAGGGCCTACCACCATGGTTGTCATGGTGTTACCAATGCCACAAAAACCATGGTGGTAGGCGGGGTCATAATTCTGCAGGCGGGACAATGGCGGCTACAAGGCTGGAGATGGATATCTCCAGCCCTGCGGCTGCCACCGCCATGGCGGTCGGAGTGGTACATTGGTGGGTTGGCCTCAGCCAACCCGCCAATGTCATAAAGTGGCGGTAAGTAGCGCCAGCCTTTTGGGGGTACTGCTGCCACATTATCGCCAATCGCCAGGGTCATAATAACCTCCCATAATGTTGTCAGGTTGTAGGAGGGTGTATGTCCTTTCCTAAATCCCTTCTTACTTCTCCCTAAACCGCTCCCTTTTAGTCGTAAGTATGCCCTTTTTCTGGCCACTCCCCTTGTCACTCCCACATTTACTGCCACATACTAACTTACATGTGGAAGGATCTTCCCATAGAAAAGATAGGAGAGGTGAAGTTGGTGATTTAGACTCGCTAGTTTGCGAATAGCATTTTGTAGCACTTTCGTAGTAGTGATATTGTAGTATTACTAAATGAACTACAAAATGCAGTTTGTGAGTAGGCCCCACAGTGAGCAACATCTACCAGCATGAGTGTTTTTTGTACTATTTACTATTAGAAAAGAGTATGTGGCAGTATGTGATGAAAAAAGACCTTTGAAGGCAACTTTCACCACTTGAGCAGGAGCACAAACATCAAGACAGTAGCATATGTCAACTATGGGAACTCCTTCCAGGTACCTATTTAGATATCTTAAGTAACTAAATATTGCATAAATACCTGAACTGGGAAGTCATGATAAACTTGAAGAACAAATCCGGCAAGGATCGTGGGATGGGTAATTTGACAGTAGGTAATATTAATAGTTTAAATGAGAATCTATCCACCTTGATATAACTTCTCTAGACTCACTTTGCCCTTTGGAGCGGTTCTATTCGCAAAAAGAGGCATCTTCTTATTTTGAGCTTCATTCTGTTGTCATTCCCTTAAGAAAATATCCAAGAGCCCTCTTAGCATTTGGAGTATTGAGATGTTTGCTGGTGCAATTGCACTGCAACGAAAAACAGAAGAGAGATGGACTGAGTAATATGGAAATCTGAAACAACTTCAAAAACCTTTGGTATTGCATTAAGAACGAAATAATCTATATGAAGAATGAACAGCGTGAACCTCACTTATACATGTTACACACATGGAAGCCAAGACAGTTTCTATTTTCCATGTTAAATACAATAAAATGTTGTTACCTCAATCGTAATTCCCACAATGCGTATCTTCATTATCCAAGTATGTTAGCGCGTTGTCACAAGTCCACAGGAATCCAAAGGCACTTTTAATTATATATTTAAAAAAAAGAAGGGGTTTTAAGTGGCAAGTGATAGTACATCATATCAGCAATCCAATATTACCACAAAGACATAAACAGTATCATGACACTATCCTTGTAAACATATCCCAAAGGTCCCCCTATCTGCGCTGCTCCCTTATCCATGTCACTTCTTTCCTGAATGCCTATTCCATATAGTAAACAGTGAGTAGTATGAGGATAGGTGGATTCTATTAATCAGGGTTCTTTCAATAACCAGTCCCTGAGCAGCCAAGGGAGGTCTTGTTCCCACATCTCGCCAGCCCAACCCAGAGGCCTATGTGCTTGAACAGGCCCAGCCTTCTAACCTCCCCAGTAACACAAGATGACAGGCATTGCATGGTTCACCTCCCTCACTCACCCCGTCTCATACAGCTCATCAGATGTGTTCTTCAAGTCCATCTATGCCCACGTGGCCAAGTAATCCGCAGGTTTCTCATTTCTCCACATGTTTCATCCTCAGTTCTTCTGCCTTTGCCCATTCCGACATATCTCTGAGCCAGCCGTCATACTTAGGGGGCCCAGCACTGAGCCATTTCATACCTGTATGACGTTTTGCCGACAGAGGCGCCATTAATACAAATTTACAATATGTTTCTTCACTTCGGCGCAGGGACCAATCCCAGCAGAAGCGTTTTAGGCATATCATCTTACAACTTGTGCCCCCATTGAGGATCCCTACAGTCTCCCCCCAAAAGGTGTTAAGGACGAGCACTGCATACCGTATGTGAAATTTGATGCGGAGGTGCCGCACCGGGGACAACCATCCGACCAAGTGGGATAGATGTGGTGCAATGTCGTTGGGGGCCAGGTTTGCTCGGTGTAAGGTTATATTGGATGGGTTCAACACACTCATTGGAGTTCACCACTTTGGCACCCTCATGTACTCGCTCCCAGTTACGCGCAATCAATGCATCCCCTAGTGACCCCTCCCATTTTACCTATGCCTTAGGTGTTATCCTAGAGAGATCCTCTTTAATGCCCTATATATATGAGATGTCAACCGTATTGATGCTTTGGGCTACCTTTATTCCCAGATATCGGAGTCCCTCAGCCACCCCCCCCACCCCACCCCCATAGGAGCCCCCCCGAGGGAGGGAGTCAACCCATGTCTCAGCCAGCTTACCCACAGGTGGGACTTAAGGACATTCACCAGACGTCCTGACCCCTCTCCACAGAGTTGCAGGGCATTCAAGAGTATGGGAATCGAGTATTCCAAACAGCAAGATCAGGGTGTCATCCACATATAGGGAAACCACATGTTTGGTCTCCTCTACCCGGATCTCCTAGGGTCCCAGCACCCTACACAACAGTGGTGCCGTTGGTTCTGTGGATATAGCAAATAGAAAGGTGAGCACTTTTCAAATTAATATATAAATCACAATTTTGTATTTAAATATATATTCAATCTTTTTGCACAAAAATAAATAGAAGCTGTACAGGAAATTAGTTGCTACCCCTTTAAGGCTACCATCATTTCAGCATTCGCAATGCAATGCAACAGACATGTCCTTGATTCCTTGGACAAAGGGGAGGGTGGGAAAGTCAATTATGAATAATGAAGATAGCTATCATGGCAAACTGAAATTGAAAGTTAGCATCTTTACTTTCTAGTTCATGGGAGTTTTATTATCTTTTGAAGATCTAAAGTAATAGGCAGTCTTCAATTAGTAAGTAGGGAAAGATGAAAAAACCTAGAGGATCTAGTGGGACAAATTCACATGGATGGTCTGCCCTTTTTGAGAATCTGTTTTGTAATCAAGATTTTCTGGGGTATAATCTTGACGTAGCAATGCAACAAATGTAAATGAACACATTTATCACTTGTAATCTTGATTACCCCAATTCAGAGCCCTCCTTGTCCCACTACTAACTAAGTGTGGTATTTCTTCCTCAAGACAGACCTTTGAATGAGACAGTTCCTATTTATCGTAGTCTTTCCTCCAACTCTGTGCCTTCACAGGTAGAAGAATGCCCCTCATCTTCTACTATCCCCCATAATTTACACTGCTGAATACTGGTGCAAAAATACGAGAGGGTGGGATGGATAGACTGGGATTCAGAGGATTCGGAATTGGCGTAATTAAGATTACTGTAACTAATGTGTTCATTAGTCCCCTCATCTAGGTCCTCCTGTGTATTAACTTAGTAAAGATATCACAAGTTTTACATAAAAACAAATTTGTGGACCGACTTATCACTGATGCAGAACTTAAACTCATTAAGATGATAGTTAATGCACTGCCACCCTCAACACAGTAGTAGGAAAATTACAATTTTGTTCATCTGTCAGGTGCTATCTTCAAAATGTCAAATGCAGGGATCATGTCATGTCATGGCTCTACATGGTTTCTGTAGAGATTTGTTCCCCCACTCTGCCCATAATAGAGAAACCGACATAGTAGCTTCGGGCTGGGCTGATCTGGGAGGAGAAACATTGATACACTTGTACGATTGAATAATAGCCTACTTTTTACCCTTATTCGTTAACCCATGTGAAATAAACAGATCATTTGACAGTCTGAAATCTTTTGTCCTTTCTAAGCAACACTATCTACTGCTAATATGCAAATATGAGTTGACCTTGGGGGTAAATTTGGGTTTTAGTTCAAGAACAACCCTGTCGAGGAAGAATCTCAAATAAGGCTAAGAGATCATCAAAGCCACCAACTCCCCAAGCCTTCCTGCTGAGGTAATAGCTGTTAAGAAGGCCGACTTAGCTGACAGCCAAGTCTGCTTCTTCTAGGAGTTCAAACTGAGTCATCCGTAACCCTTTCAGGAAGCAGCTGAAGTTCTGATGGTTTCAAAAACTAAGAGTCGAATCACGAGGCCAAATGAGCGCTATCACGATTCCGGAGGTCCTCTCCTCCTGAATCTCCTGAAGTGCCTTCAAGAGGAGGGGAATCAGAGGGAAAGCATATAAAAGACTCTCTGGCGAAGTGACTGAGAGGGCGTTTGTCGCCCAGACCTTTGGACACCATGTCTCCTGACAAAATAAGAGCACTATGAGTTGCTTGTGTCGCAAACATATCTAGCCATGGGTCTCCGAACCATGCACAAATCTGATTGAACTCCTGAATGAGTAGGTTGGACATCATAGAGGATGGTGTGAGACCATCTGCACTGAAGCTCAACCATCCTTAGAGGTAAAGAGCTGACAGGGATAACAGAGGAATCTATATAAAATATCTGGTGTGGCCTGAAGATTTCATCTGATGTATCTGTCCTCCACCTATACCTCCCCATTTAGGTAGGCCTTTGTCACCTGGTTGGCTGTCGTTACTGACACATTGCAACCTTCTAACAAATAACTCTCAGCTTATAGAGCCTTCCACAGAGCTGCAAGCGCTCTCCAATTTTTCGCGTTTAATCGCTCCTCTTGTGACCACTAACCCTTCAGCTCTAGGTCTTCCAGTGTTGCACCTAGCCCCATAGACTTGCATCTGTGGTCAGGTGCTTTGGGGGAGTAAGGCTTAGGGGCAGCACTTTTCATATGTTAGTCTCTATTAACCATTGCTGTAGCTGTTGTCGAATGATCGGGGACACAGGTACTTGATAAGTAAGGTTCTGGGAACTTGGGGCCCAATAGAGAGCAGGTGTTTCACTAATTGAGGTGGACACATGCCCATAGAACCTCTGTGGTCAATGCTGCTGTTAGTCCCTGGACCCTCAAGCATCCTCTGGCTAGTACCATCGGTTGACTTAGGAGAAAAGCAAGACAGTTTTGACGTGTCACAATCCTGGAGTGAGGTAGGAAAATCCAACCCACTTACATATCAAATTGGGCCCCTATAAAAGTATTCACTTGCAGTGGCTCAAGGTGTGATTTCTGAAGGTTGAATATGAAGCATATGTACTGCAAATGTTCTATCATCTTGTTTACATTCTGCTGTGCCTGAGAAATAGTAGCAGCAATCAACAGCCAGTCATCAAGGTATGGAAAAACAGATAGTCCACACAACTGAAGAAAGGCAACAGCTGGCACAGGTACCACTGTAAGAAGCCTGGAAGAAGTTGCCAGCCCAAATGGAATAGCTTGGAACTGCAGATGTTGGCCTCCCGCTGCAAACCAGAGGAAAATCTGACTGTTCGAATGAATGGGAACGTGAAAATACATGTCCTGATGTCCAGCGTGGCTAGAAGTTTGCATTCTGATAATAGAGGTATAATCGTTAGCAGGGAAATCATAAGAAACTTGAACACCAGGCTGTACTTGGTCAATGCCTTCACATCTATAACAGGCCGGAAAGTGCCATCTACTTTCGGCACTAAAAAGTGAATAAAATAAAATCCTGTCTCAAGTTGTTTATATGGCACCGAGCTTACTGCTACCTTCTTAGTGACTAAACTCCCCAGGATGATTGATTAAGCTTTTAATGCTCCTTTTGCTAAGGAAGTACGTAATGAATCTGAGGGGGGATTCAGAAAGGGGATGGAGTATCCTTGTCCTTTAATATCCAGAACCTAGGAGCCGATAGAGCACTCTTTCCACGGCTGAACAAAAGTGCAAGTCATGCCCCCAACTCTCAGGTAGTTAATTTTGTGCTTGACTTTGATCTTGGAGTTGACTGGTTGGCATGTATTGGTGAATGCAGCCTCCTTACTTCGGGCCTGTCCACGAAAGTGACGTTTATCTTGTGTGTTCTGAGGTGCTCGTTTTAGAAGAAAATATTTTTTCCCAGAATACAATTTAAATGGCTTAATGATCTTTCTTTCTTCCACCGCTTTCTAAACCAGCATGCCTAGCTCACCACCAAATAATTTGGGTCCCGTAACTGGCAGCTTGTGGATCAGAGCTCTTTGAGAGAGTTCAGGTTTTCATGTTTCATCCACAATAACCGTCTGCCAGCTAAACCCCACCTCAGTGGAGGAGGAAGCAGCCCAGAGACCACACATCCCATAAAAACTTAGCAAGCAGCTCCATTTTGACAAGAACTGGTGTGGCATCTCCTCTGCTTTGTAAATAATCAAAGTATGACTGGGAGTTCTTCAGAAGTTCCTGAGTGGCATATGCAGAGTGAATATGCAGCAAAAGACCTCCTAAGCGTGGTCTCTACCCACCATATTAGGCAAGGTTGGTTGAGTCCCCAGAAGCCAAGGATGAAGAGGAGCCCATGGACGCTAAGAAGAGAGGAATCACAGTCTTCCATAACATCACTCGTGTTCAAGAAGCAAGGTTTAGATTGCTTGTCTGTGTCCTTCCATTCCTGAAGCAGAATCTATATGGGTGAGGAGAACACAAAAGCGGCTTCCCTGGACATATTTGTGCCTGCGATCAGTGACCTTTTCACCGTTTTGTTCCTCCAACTGTCGCTTTAACTGTGGCTCAGCAAGTGCAGAATCCTGCGCTTTCCCAATAAGAGACTGGAGTCCAGTCCTTCAAATCCCCAAATCTATCATCTCCATCTCATTTGGCTCCAAATTATGTTTCTTAAAAAACGCGTTTTGCCCTTCCATGAATCCGCACAGGAAACTGGCAGGCTAAGGCAGCGTCCACACCAGCATGTCCGGCAGTGCTTAATATGTAAATAAAAAAGTGCTGGTGCCAAAAGCTCTCCTCTGAAACACGCGGCTGCTTCAATTAAATGTGCAAGCACGGAATACTGAGGCAGTGTAATCCTAAATCCATCTCGCGCCTCTGTAATCCATTTACAGCAACTACTTGCCCCTTCAGCTCACTATTGCAGCTTTCTGCTTTCTCCCTTTGGGACGATTTTAGTTTTCTCTTCCTCCATCTTTCCCATGAGTATTTTCCTCGAAGTAAATTATTGAGCACTGTTGTCAGATAACCTAACCTGCTGTGCAGAGATGCGCTAAAAGCGACATCTTTTTAAAGGGGCAGAAACGAATGCAATCTGGCCCTCTGCGAGTGTTGCATTTACTAAAAAGACACCCCCTTGCCTCCCTGTGCCCGACGCGCAGAGAAGCCCTGAGCTCTCCAAGCAGCACTTGCCGCCAACGCCATGAAGGCTGCTCACCCCAGCCCAGTACATCAACGGGGAGCGCGTTCAGGGCTGGCTCATTTACACACACTCAAATCATGCATGCATATTTTACTTCTACTTACCGCAGTGAGCTCCAGGTCTACCAGGAAGTGGACAGATGGCATTTTGATAAAGAAACCTACGCATTTGTTTGGGGGAACAGAAGTTCATGTACATCGAATAGCATTTGACACGTAGTGTTTTTGTTTTTGTAAATTTATTATTGCATTTATTGATACAAAGGCCAAACAGAACAAAGCACGGAGGTCAGTAGATACAGGTTATAGTCAGAGTAGAGTACAAGGCTCAACTGGAGTCTCATGAACCATCACAAGTATAACTCAAGGAGAAGGCGGCAGGCCTACGCAAGGCGCAGCATAATCAAAGCCGCATCAATGAAAAGTCCTGAGACATATGAAAGGGAAGAGGAAAAATAGGAAAGGAGGAAGAGCAAAGAGCAAGATGATAAGAAAGAGAAAGATAAACAGAAAAGAAAAAGGGGGGGACAAAGGAACATCACAGCCATCAAATCATCAACTAGAATGTAAGCAGTAATTGAATGGCGTACAAGGGGAGCACAGCTGTTGCCTAACCAGTGGGAAGCGTTGGGCAACCGTACGTTGCTCGATGCTTGGGACTCCAGAAATGATCGTAGGGGGGCCTACATATCCCTCGGGCGGGAACCCTCAGGCATCAGGTCCCAGTACAACATCAGCTGCTCCTGACAGTACGCAGCATCCTGCAACTCGTCGCCGCCCCAAGCACATCGCGACCCTGGCCAAAGCCAGCAGCAGCAACAGGCCCACCATCCTCCTGTTTGCAGAGGGAATCCCCTCGACATATCCCAGAAGAGCAAGCATGGGAGTGTGTGGCAGCAAGTCCTCAATCACCCGCAACACATCCGTCCAATACTCTTGCACCGCCGTACAACTCCAGGCAAAATGCAAGAAGTCCACGTCAGGAGCCAGACACCGCTCGCAGGGTGCATCAGCTCGAATACCCATACACTTCAGTCTGCGGGCGTATAAGATAGGCGATGTAAAAAACTGAAGTGAATTACACGCAATCTATAGTTAGGGGACAGTTCTCTCATGTGGCCACAGCAGCGCCTCCACACATCATCAGGAATACTTTCGCCTAAGTCCGCCTCCCAGTGAACTTTCGCAGTCTCAGACGCCGCATTCTGCATGCAGACATATAGGCTTGTGATAAGCCTGTGTAGAGATCGCCCTTGATATTTAAGTTCCAACACTCAGCACACCAGGGGTATTGCAGGAAAGCAGGGTTAACGCGCACGAAGCATGGCGCTGATTCTGGGATAGAATAATCAGTGCAATGCAGTCTCATGCACATCACCAAGCGCATCCCCCAAGGAGATAAACATCCCATCTGAAAACCAAGATCCCAAAGTAGTTAAGTTGGACAGCATGTCCGCAACATCTCGCACCAGCATCAAAGGTGCGAAGGGCTCTCGCACAGCAGCCACCGCAACATTGAAGTCCAGGCCCTCGCCATACAAGTTACAGTATCGACCCCTCGCGGTCTGCGTCTGATCGGGCCACTAAGCACACGCAGCACCTGTCAGGCCACACTGCATCACACTCAGGTGCCAAATGTGGCAGATAACATATAGGGTGCAGCCAAGGATGCGCAAAATGAGCCTGGCAGAGTGAAAATAAAGTTCAAGGTCCAGGGGCGCCAGCCCACCCAGTTCAAACGGAAGTGTCAGTTTATCCCATGAAATCCTAGGCTGACGACCAGCCCAGGCCAGAGCCACAAGCGCAGATCTGAGCCTCTTCAAGAAGCTAACTGTAAGGACAAGAGGTAGATTGATAATTAAATACAGAAGTTTGGGCGGTATAACCATCTTCGCTATCGCAATGTGACCCATCAGTGAAAGCGGCAATGAACGCCACACCTCCACCGTATCTTCCAGCCATGCAATAGCTTTGCCACAATTTGCTGACTAGAGCGTATTAATGTCCCTACTCGACCAGATACCTAAATACCGCACCCGTCCATCAGCCCAACCGGGGGGATATCTAGAGGGGCACTGCACCATTGCCTCAGACAATGGTAGACCACCAACTTGGACTAGTTGATGGTGATTCCAGAGATCTGCCCAAAGCAAACTATCTCATCTAGCAGAGCGTCAAGGTGTCGCTGCGGATCGCAAACGTATGTAGCTAAATCGTCGGCGTACATAGAGATCAGTATTGGATGCTGTCGGAATGCCAATCCCCTGTGGTTATGATGCTGATGCAGCCGTGCCGCAAGCAGCTCCATTGCGACTGCAAAAAGCAGCGGAGAGAGTGGGCATCCCTGGTGAGTGCCCCTAGTAATCGAAAAGGGGTCGGAAATAGTCCCATTGACTCTCAGCCGGGCAGATGGCTGCAAATACAGCAGGTGAATCAACTGAAAAAAACTATGGCTCAACCCCACACGAGCTAACAAGGCGAACATATACGGCCACGCAAGAGAGTCAAAAGCCTTAGTGGCATCAAGGAACACTGGATATTGCAAAGTAGGTTCAGAGATTATACGAAGTCGAGTGCCCCGGCACAAAGCCGGACTGATGCGGCAGCACCAATGAAGGGAGCAGAGGCTGCAGTCGGGCCACAATAAGCTTCACCAAAATCTTATTACCTCACTTTTTTAGTGAGAGGGGCTGATAGGAATCGCAACAGCACGGGTCTTTCCCAGGCTTCAAAATAGTCACAATGAGAGCCTCCCTCAACGAGGCCTGGAGAGCACCATTCTCAAAAGCCTCTGTATTGACCTCAAGGAGGTGCGGCGCTAATATATCTGCATATTCCTTATAGAAGGATGGCGTCAAGTCATCCAGTCAACGAGCCTTATGCCCCGGCAGACTACGTATAGCCTGGATCACATCGTCCACTGAAAAGGGAACATCAAGATATTGCCTATGCAAATTCTCAAACCACAGAAGGCTGATATCCTCAAAGTAATCAGTGGCAGCAGCGGAGCTCAGCACTGAGTGCATGCAGAGAGGTCAGAATAGAACTCAGTGACGATTTGCCTGATTCCCTCAGTGCCGGTATGCCGTGCACCAGTCGAATCAGTCAGCTCAACAATAAAATGACTTGCCCACGGCTTACGGAACATTGTTGCCAGCGTGCGGCCAGCCTTCTCACCCTCACCCTATTTCCTTGCCGTGGCATCCTTCCTGAGAAAACAAACCTCGCGAAGAGCAGCCTCCTCATACTGTGTCATCTTACCTTTCACTTCAGGCAGAAGGTCACCAGACCTGTCAGATACTAATCGTTTTTTTAGATCAGCAAGCTAGGACTCCAGATTTGCCATGTCCCGCCTTAGTGTCTTCAGCACACCGTGCTGTTTAGAGAGGCAGAGCCCGCTAATTACTACTTTAAAAGCCTCCCAGACGGTGCCCACAGAGGACACAGAATCCTGATTCTCAACGAAGTAATGCATGATGGCGTCACGGATCTCGTCCCTAAAAACCCGATCCCTGAGCGCACCGTGAGGCAGCCTCCACATAAAGGCAAGACCAGGGCCTCCAGGAACAAGCAACTCCGCAAGACTGGCAAATGATCCAATAAGGTACAGGCCCTATGCCCAATTGACTGCGTCCAGAGCTCCATGTCCCTGGTACCAAGCCATCTATCTATGCGGGACCAACTACCATGCACATAATTGACACAGGTACCCTCCCTAGCAGTTCCATGTTTTGCCCTCCATAGGTCCACCAAAGCACCCTCAGCCATCACAAGAGACAAGGCCCTAGAAGCCGCCACGTACTGTGGTCAAGCCTGGCTTTCACAATCCGTCACAAAGTCCAGCACCAAGTTGAAGTCTCCCCCCACAGCAAGGGCCCAGGGAGCCAATCAGCCACCACACTTCCCCAAAAAACTCAGGGTCATCAGTATTTGGGACGTAGATCAACACCAACCTACATGGTCAATCCAGTAGCGCACCACGCACTATAACATAGCGGCCATTCGGATCCACAAGCACCTTTTTAGTTCGCCACTGCAGTCCCTTCCGGATCAAGATCGCCACGCCCTGCGCATATCTCGAGTACACCGCAGCGTGACATTCACCAATCCAACCAGCTTTAATCCGGTGTTCTCGTGGCTTCCACCAGGCGAGTCTCCTGCAGCATACAAATGTCAATCGCATGCCGATGTATATTTGCAGACAGCAACCTTATCTTGTGCCTATCATTCAGCCCACAAACATTCCAAGTGAGGCAACGCACAGGCATCACACTTTTTTGTGCCATTCCAGCAATCTACCATCTCAATAGAAGCATCAGCTGCATGGAGCAGGAAAGAAAGAAAAAAGGCAAAGAGAGTAGACCAAGCGCAAAACCTTACAAACCCCCACCCACGCTGACCCCCCAAACAGGTCAGAACTACAATCCTGCCCAAACCCAAATACAGATCCCACAACATGACAATGAACAGCTTGAGTGGACTCATCCAATGGGGCCTCAACGAGGCCATCCGAAAACCATCCCATATGGGATGGATGGGCAAGGGGACACACAATGTAGGGTGTATAGCAGAACAGTCTGCACCAACAGTTAAATCAACAGCAAATTTGCAGGTCACAAGTCAGGGCCATGGGGACCCCAAACAGTAGAAGGAGTTCAGTCATTGTCACTGAGGACGTCATCTTCTCCACCAGCAGCTCGCAGGCCCTCTGACAGTGCCTTCTTAGGGACAGATTTAGCAGCCAGTTTCGGGTCAGCGAAAAAGAGCAGCTTGTCCCTATGTTGTACTCGTAGTTTAGCTGGAAAAATGAGGGAGTATTTGGCTTCAGTCTGGCAGAGAGTGCATTTGACGGGCAAGAAGGCCTTATGGGCCGCCTGCACTCCAGGAGTGTAGTTAGGGAAGATACTCTGTTATTATTGTAGATCATAGGTCGGCGCTCCCTGGCCAGTCGAAGTATGGTATCCCTGTCTCTGTTATTCAGTAAACTAACAATAATAGGGCGCGCTGGAGCCCCTGGCGGAGTCCGCGGCCCCAGAGATCGGTGTGCTCTCTCCACCACCAGGACCTGGGAAAGCTCACCAGGGAATAACTCCGAAAGCATAGTCTCGACATAGTCCTCCATGTGCCCCATGGCGGTTGAGTCCGGAAGGCCCAAAATGCGGATGTTATTACAGCGGGAGCAGGCCTCAAGGTCCTCAATTTTTATTTTGAATAACCTCCAACACGATGCGCAGCAACTGTTCCCCATCTCTGCGGCGATTGTCCTCCAAATCTGAGGTACGTGATTCCAGCTGCTCAATGCAGGCGTCATGGCCATCGACCCGTTCCTTTAAATGATCCATTTGCTCAGTCAAATGGTCGAGCTTGCCGTGAATGCTAGCCAAGCTATGCTTGAGGTCTAAAAACATAGCCTTCACGGAGGATGCGGAAGCCTCCCCCTCAAGCAACAAGTCATCCGCCTACCGGCCAGCCAGGCCGTTTCTCTTTTTTCCACCATCAAAGGTGAGCTTAGGCTGTCACTGTCCACCCTTCCCATCCTCTACACAGCAGACCAGGCCGGCAACCAAAAAGACGCCACCGCTCCACACCGGCAGAAATCACCAGAGAAGTAGAGCCACCCAAGGACAGAAGCTCCTCTCAGGCACCCACCTGTAGCTCAAATCACAGAAAAGAAGGAGGGGTGGCACCAAGCACCATAACCAGGTCCACATCTGTCACCGCACAGCTGGCAGCTGTGGCAGGAATTCATCTCCGCTGCCCACAGCAGCAACATTCCCACCCATGGAGGCCACGCGGTTCAGACCCCGTCGCCGATCGGGCCCAGCAGGTCCCCAGTGGGAGGACTCCCGCCTAGCCAGATTGGCCAGGCCCAAATTCACCGGCCAGCTCCCTCCAGGAAAATAAAAAAAAGGGGAGGGGGAAGGTCCACACCCCAGGAGTCTCGAGGGGCGTCCCCCCACAGTTATAAGGCACCAACAGCCACCCCCGGGTCCAACCCAACACGGGGCCCCAGCACCCAGACCAGCACAGGCCTACGCTCCTGCGGGAGCTCGCGGTCCGATCAAGCTGCCGACCAGGCCTGTGGGAGCTGAACAACAGGGTGTCGGCCATATTGGCAATAGGGGCCACCGTCAGGTCCCCGGACCCCGATCGCGGGGTTAAGACATTAAAGGGAGTAGTGGGCCACTCCCCACCTCACTCACCAGCCCGGCCTCCGGCTGTCGAAGCCACAGGTGCTGCCGAGGCCCGTGCGCACCGCACGACAAACCAGGGCCCGCCACGTAGGGACGCACAGGCCAGAGCGGCCCCAGGCACCCAGCCGGCACTCCACCGCAGCCCGCTGCCTCCCCGAGCCTCCTTCTGCAGCGCTCGGGAGGAACTGAAAGGCAGGCGGCTGATCCACACAATAGCAGCGTCTACGAAGTCCCCTGCCGGGCAGAGCCTCACAGTGTGGCTGCCATTATGCAGAACGGCCAGGCCACCCCCCGCATGCAGTGGTTTTGAAGGCCTCGCGTTGTTAGTTTAGTTTAACATCTTCCAGCCTCTAAACATCAACAGAATGGAAGGATTGTCATGCAGAGGCTTTTGGCTAAGAACAGAAATTGAGAAAATTAACAGCCTGGATCGGATGGGACAGTGGGATTCCTTTAGGGCAGAAAGAATGACATATCAAGCACAACTGTTTACCTAGGAAAAACATGAAATATACCAGCAATGTTATTAATCCTCTTTGCTGAACATAGAGTTATAATAAGGGCTAACTTCCATGAAATCCACTTAATTTCAAGCCTGTGCTTTGCCTAAGATATCAAATACATAAAATTCCTAAGAAAGAGCTAGCATTCTGAATGGGATAAAATATTTTAAAACCGCCTAAAAAGTATTTAATAATTGGAATAAACAAAAAATTAAGTCTGAGCAAGGTTATTTTTGTATGCAGTAATGGCAGCTAATTGTACACATAAAGAGTAACACTGGAAGGTGACTTTGCAAAACATAATAGCTGGGGAAGAATAATTTCCTCTTTATGATGAGGAAAGTCCTTTTCAAGTACACCATATACTAAATTGCTTTCAAATGAAACCATAGTACTTTCTAGTTGATTGCCTCTCTGTTCCTTGCATTTATTTACGTTTTTTATGCACCCTAACCTGTGGCGATCAAAATGCATAACAAATAAATCATGCAAGCGTTTGACCTATATGAATGGATAGTAAGTAAACAATGGAGGCCAGGAGGCCAGAGGGAAGGTGGGGTCTTCGCAGCTGTCTGTCAGACATGGTTGATTGATAGTATATAGTGGGAAAAGGTATTATTAAGACTGTCTGAACAGGTGGGTGGGGTGTGAAAGTGAAAACCGGGAAGTAAATATCAGATGGAGTAAAGCAAGCAAAATATAGGTCTGATAGCACTGGTAACACCTTGAACCCACAACACAAGTAATGCACCACTATAACCACAATTCATCATGCAGCACAACCAGTAATAAACAGAAAAAAACTTACATCTACTAATCCTGCATCCCAGCAATTCATATCTACATACTGGTCATACAAGAGGAATTACTAATGAATAAGGGAAAAACAGACGACAACGTGTCAATCTGCACAGAAGATATCAAAATCAAGACAACGCACTAGACGCACCAACCCCACACTCACATTTAACCAATATGGTGCCAAGCATCTCAGATGGCAGTGTGTAAATCTACAACCGCACCAAACAGATACAAAATATTTAATCACCTACAACACTCAATGCAGAATGCACTAACACAACCAGAACCTCAACTCAACAAACATTTCTCAGCAGCCCAATATCATAGAACCCACTAGAAACAATAC